>NW_028116710.1:0-196066 GCF_964273445.1 Streptopelia decaocto | reverse complement strand
GGTAAGGAATGAATTACTAGACAAGAGTTTAGAAGCAGGGTAAGGATTTGGCATTGCTTCCTTCAACTATTTTCCCAGCTTCTGACAAATTCTGTCTCAGAAACGTCCTAAACCAGAATTGTACTTCTCTGGTTAGACATGTGTGGGGAAGGAGATGTTTTTCTGCAACTAGAAAGGAGATTTCTTCCTTATTAAATGCAGAATGAATATGTCATAGTCGCCCATGCTTTGGTTAGTTACCTCAGTTACTAATGGTAGCAGGACTGAAGTAGCACAGATGTTCAGCCTCAGCTGGACAATCCTATCTGGGGCACTGATGAGTAGTAGCAACAGATGCAATAGTCATGCTTCTTCTATGGCTATAATCTTTGAAGGCTGGAATGGTGAATGTGGATTTGTAGTTTCAGTCTTAAAGAGGAGATCCTTGCATTTTGGTTCTTTTTGTGAAATAATTTTCAAGCTTAGGAACCTAAAGTTTGTCCCTGAAATCCATAAATCAAATATTCTGCTTTGTGAAAATGCAGGCCATGGACCTATGCAAATAAACTGTTTACAGAGACTTCTCCAAAACTGGCAAGAAAAGAAGTTTGGAAGGGACTGGAACTGCAAATGCTGAGCCTGGGACTTTGCTTGTTGGGGCAGTAGCACACTCTCTGCCTTTTTTTTTAACACCGTATGCTTCATATTTAACAAGCACTCATCTGCTTTGTTTATAGTGTACCATTATGGTGGAGTAACCCTTCGTGAGAATGTCCAATGTTTCAGCGGGATTTCCAAAATGTAGAAAGGAACTCGAAACATGTCAACCTTGGTTTTGAGAATCTCTCCCGGAGTTTGAGAGATTTGGACGTGAAAGGGTACCAGTCTTGTTCGGGATCGGGAACCCTTCGCGAGAATGTCCAATGTTTCAGCGGGATTTCCAAAATGTTGAAAGGAACTCGAAACATGTCAACCTTGGTTTTGAGAATCTCTCCCGGAGTTTGAGAGATTTGGACGTGAAAGGGTACCAGTCTTGTTCGGGATCGGGAACCCTTCGCGAGAATGTCCAAAGTTTCAGCGGGATTTCCAAAATGTTGAAAGGAACTCGAAACATGTCAACCTTGGTTTTGAGAATCTCTCCCGGAGTTTGAGAGATTTGGACGTGAAAGGGTACCAGTCTTGTCGGGGATTGGGAACCCTTCGCGAGAATGTCCAAAGTTTCAGCGGGATTTCCAAAATGTTGAAAGGAACTCGAAACATGTCAACCTTGGTTTTGAGAATCTCTCCCGGAGTTTGAGAGATTTGGACGTGAAAGGGTACCAGTCTTGTCGGGGATTGGGAACCCTTCGCGAGAATGTCCAAAGTTTCAGCGGGATTTCCAGAATGTTGAAAGGAACTCGAAACATGTCAACCTTGGTTTTGAGAATCTCTCCCGGAGTTTGAGAGATTTGGACGTGAAAGGGTACCAGTCTTGTCGGGGATTGGGAACCCTTCGCGAGAATGTCCAAAGTTTCAGCGGGATTTCCAAAATGTTGAAAGGAACTCGAAACATGTCAACCTTGGTTTTGAGAATCTCTCCCGGAGTTTGAGAGATTTGGACGTGAAAGGGTGCCAATCTTGTCGGGGATTGGGAACCCTTCGCGAGAATGTCCAAAGTTTCAGCGGGATTTCCAAAATGTTGAAAGGAACTCGAAACATGTCAACCTTGGTTTTGAGAATCTCTCCCGGAGTTTGAGAGATTTGGACGTGAAAGGGTACCAGTCTTGTCGGGGATTGGGAACCCTTCGTGAGAATGTCCAATGTTTCAGCGGGATTTCCAAAATGTTGAAAGGAACTCGAAACATATCAACCTTGGTTTTGAGAATCTCTCCCGGAGTTTGAGAGATTTGGACGTGAAAGGGTACCAGTCTTGTTCGGGATCGGGAACCCTTCGCGAGAATGTCCAAAGTTTCAGCGGGATTTCCAAAATGTTGAAAGGAACTCGAAACATGTCAACCTTGGTTTTGAGAATCTCTCCCGGAGTTTGAGAGATTTGGACGTGAAAGGGTACCAGTCTTGTTCGGGATCGGGAACCCTTCGCGAGAATGTCCAAAGTTTCAGTGGGATTTCCAAAATGTTGAAAGGAACTCGAAACATGTCAACCTTGGTTTTGAGAATCTCTCCCGGAGTTTGAGAGATTTGGACGTGAAAGGGTACCAATCTTGTCGGGGATTGGGAACCCTTCGCGAGAATGTCCAAAGTTTCAGCGGGATTTCCAAAATGTTGAAAGGAACTCGAAACATGTCAACCTTGGTTTTGAGAATCTCTCCCGGAGTTTGAGAGATTTGGACGTGAAAGGGTACCAGTCTTGTCGGGGATTGGGAACCCTTCGCGAGGATGTCCAAAGTTTCAGCGGGATTTCCAAAATGTTGAAAGGAACTCGAAACATGTCAACCTTGGTTTTGAGAATCTCTCCCGGAGTTTGAGAGATCTGGACGTGAAAGGGTACCAGTCTTGTCGGGGATTGGGAACCCTTCGCGAGAATGTCCAAAGTTTCAGCGGGATTTCCAAAATGTTGAGAGGAACTCGAAACATGTCAACCTTGGTTTTGAGAATCTCTCCCGGAGTTTGAGAGATTTGGACGTGAAAGGGTACCAGTCTTGTCGGGGATTGGGAACCCTTCGCGAGAATGTCCAAAGTTTCAGCGGGATTTCCAAAATGTTGAAAGGAACTCGAAACATGTCAACCTTGGTTTTGAGAATCTCTCCCGGAGTTTGAGAGATTTGGACGTGAAAGGGTATCAGTCTTGTCGGGGATTGGGAACCCTTCGCGAGAATGTCCAAAGTTTCAGCGGGATTTCCAAAATGTTGAAAGGAACTCGAAACATGTCAACCTTGGTTTTGAGAATCTCTCCCGGAGTTTGAGAGATTTGGACGTGAAAGGGTACCAGTCTTGTCGGGGATTGGGAACCCTTCGCGAGAATGTCCAAAGTTTCAGCGGGATTTCCAAAATGTTGAAAGGAACTCGAAACATGTCAACCTTGGTTTTGAGAATCTCTCCCGGAGTTTGAGAGATTTGGACGTGAAAGGGTACCAGTCTTGTCGGGGATTGGGAACCCTTCGTGAGAATGTCCAATGTTTCAGCGGGATTTCCAAAATGTTGAAAGGAACTCGAAACATGTCAACCTTGGTTTTGAGAATCTCTCCCGGAGTTTGAGAGATTTGGACGTGAAAGGGTACCAGTCTTGTTCGGGATCGGGAACCCTTCGCGAGAATGTCCAAAGTTTCAGCGGGATTTCCAAAATGTTGAAAGGAACTCGAAACATGTCAACCTTGGTTTTGAGAATCTCTCCCGGAGTTTGAGAGATTTGGACGTGAAAGGGTACCAGTCTTGTTCGGGATCGGGAACCCTTCGCGAGAATTTCCAAAGTTTCAGCGGGATTTCCAAAATGTTGAAAGGAACTCGAAACATGTCAACCTTGGTTTTGAGAATCTCTCCCGGAGTTTGAGAGATTTGGACGTGAAAGGGTACCAGTCTTGTCGGGGATTGGGAACCCTTCGCGAGAATGTCCAAAGTTTCAGCGGGATTTCCAAAATGTTGAAAGGAACTCGAAACATGTCAACCTTGGTTTTGAGAATCTCTCCCGGACTTTGAGAGATTTGGACGTGAAAGGGTACCAGTCTTGTCGGGGATTGGGAACCCTTCGCGAGAATGTCCAAAGTTTCAGCGGGATTTCCAGAATGTTGAAAGGAACTCGAAACATGTCAACCTTGGTTTTGAGAATCTCTCCCGGAGTTTGAGAGATTTGGACGTGAAAGGGTACCAGTCTTGTCGGGGATTGGGAACCCTTCGCGAGAATGTCCAAAGTTTCAGCGGGATTTCCAGAATGTTGAAAGGAACTCGAAACATGTCAACCTTGGTTTTGAGAATCTCTCCCGGAGTTTGAGAGATTTGGACGTGAAAGGGTGCCAATCTTGTCGGGGATTGGGAACCCTTCGCGAGAATGTCCAAAGTTTCTGCGGGATTTCCAAAATGTTGAAAGGAACTCGAAACATGTCAACCTTGGTTTTGAGAATCTCTCCCGGAGTTTGAGAGATTTGGACGTGAAAGGGTACCAGTCTTGTCGGGGATTGGGAACCCTTCGTGAGAATGTCCAATGTTTCAGCGGGATTTCCAAAATGTTGAAAGGAACTCGAAACATGTCAACCTTGGTTTTGAGAATCTCTCCCGGAGTTTGAGAGATTTGGACGTGAAAGGGTACCAGTCTTGTTCGGGATCGGGAACCCTTCGCGAGAATGTCCAAAGTTTCAGTGGGATTTCCAAAATGTTGAAAGGAACTCGAAACATGTCAACCTTGGTTTTGAGAATCTCTCCCGGAGTTTGAGAGATTTGGACGTGAAAGGGTACCACTCTTGTTCGGGATAGGGAACCCTTCGCGAGAATGTTCCAAAGTTTCAGTGGGATTTCCAAAATGTTGAAAGGAACTCGAAACATGTCAACCTTGGTTTTGAGAATCTCTCCCGGAGTTTGAGAGATCTGGACGTGAATGGGTACCAGTCTTGTCGGGGATTGGGAACCCTTCGCGAGAATGTCCAAAGTTTCAGCGGGATTTCCAAAATGTTGAGAGGAACTCGAAACATGTCAACCTTGGTTTTGAGAATCTCTCCCGGAGTTTGAGAGATTTGGACGTGAAAGGGTACCAGTCTTGTCGGGGATTGGGAACCCTTCGCGAGAATGTCCAAAGTTTCAGCGGGATTTCCAAAATGTTGAAAGGAACTCGAAACATGTCAACCTTGGTTTTGAGAATCTCTCCCGGAGTTTGAGAGATTTGGACGTGAAAGGGTACCAGTCTTGTCGGGGATTGGGAACCCTTCGCGAGAATGTCCAAAGTTTCAGCGGGATTTCCAAAATGTTGAAAGGAACTCGAAACATGTCAACCTTGGTTTTGAGAATCTCTCCCGGAGTTTGAGAGATTTGGACGTGAAAGGGTACCAGTCTTGTCGGGGATTGGGAACCCTTCGCGAGAATGTCCAAAGTTTCAGCGGGATTTCCAAAATGTTGAAAGGAACTCGAAACATGTCAGCCTTGGTTTTGAGAATCTCTCCCGGAGTTTGAGAGATTTGGACGTGAAAGGGTTCCAATCTTGTCGGGGATTGGGAACCCTTCGCGAGAATGTCCAAAGTTTCAGCGGGATTTCCAAAATGTTGAAAGGAACTCGAAACATGTCAACCTTGGTTTTGAGAATCTCTCCCGGAGTTTGAGAGATTTAGACGTGAAAGGGTACCAGTCTTGTCGGGGATTGGGAACCCTTCGCGAGAATGTCCAAAGTTTCAGCGGGATTTCCAAAATGTTGAAAGGAACTCGAAACATGTCAACCTTGGTTTTGAGAATCTCTCCCGGAGTTTGAGAGATTTGGACGTGAAAGGGTACCAGTCTTGTCGGGGATTGGGAACCCTTCGCGAGAATGTCCAAAGTTTCAGCGGGATTTCCAAAATGTTGAAAGGAACTCGAAACATGTCAACCTTGGTTTTGAGAATCTCTCCCGGAGTTTGAGAGATTTGGACGTGAAAGGGTACCAGTCTTGTCGGGGATTGGGAACCCTTCGCGAGAATGTCCAAAGTTTCAGCGGGATTTCCAAAATGTTGAAAGGAACTCGAAACATGTCAACCTTGGTTTTGAGAATCTCTCCCGGAGTTTGAGAGATTTGGACGTGAAAGGGTACCAGTCTTGTCGGGGATTGGGAACCCTTCGTGAGAATGTCCAAAGTTTCAGCGGGATTTCCAAAATGTTGAAAGGAACTCGAAACATGTCAACCTTGGTTTTGAGAATCTCTCCCGGAGTTTGAGAGATTTGGACGTGAAAGGGTGCCAGTCTTGTCGGGGATTGGGAACCCTTCGTGAGAATGTCCAAAGTTTCAGCGGGATTTCCAAAATGTTGAAAGGAACTCGAAACATGTCAACCTTGGTTTTGAGAATCTCTCCCGGAGTTTGAGAGATTTGGACGTGAAAGGGTACCAGTCTTGTTCGGGATCGGGAACCCTTCGCGAGAATGTCCAAAGTTTCAGCGGGATTTCCAAAATGTTGAAAGGAACTCGAAACATGTCAACCTTGGTTTTGAGAATCTCTCCCGGAGTTTGAGAGATTTGGACGTGAAAGGGTACCAGTCTTGTCGGGGATTGGGAACCCTTCGTGAGAATGTCCAATGTTTCAGCGGGATTTCCAAAATGTTGAAAGGAACTCGAAACATGTCAACCTTGGTTTTGAGAATCTCTCCCGGAGTTTGAGAGATTTGGACGTGAAAGGGTACCAGTCTTGTCGGGGATTGGGAACCCTTCGCGAGAATGTCCAAAGTTTCAGCGGGATTTCCAAAATGTTGAAAGGAACTCGAAACATGTCAACCTTGGTTTTGAGAATCTCTCCCGGAGTTTGAGAGATTTGGACGTGAAAGGGTACCAGTCTTGTCGGGGATTGGGAACCCTTCGCGAGAATGTCCAAAGTTTCAGCGGGATTTCCAAAATGTTGAAAGGAACTCGAAACATGTCAACCTTGGTTTTGAGAATCTCTCCCGGAGTTTGAGAGATTTGGACGTGAAAGGGTACCAGTCTTGTCGGGGATTGGGAACCCTTCGCGAGAATGTCCAAAGTTTCAGCGGGATTTCCAAAATGTTGAAAGGAACTCGAAACATGTCAACCTTGGTTTTGAGAATCTCTCCCGGAGTTTGAGAGATTTGGACGTGAAAGGGTACCAGTCTTGTCGGGGATTGGGAACCCTTCGTGAGAATGTCCAAAGTTTCAGCGGGATTTCCAAAATGTTGAAAGGAACTCGAAACATGTCAACCTTGGTTTTGAGAATCTCTCCCGGAGTTTGAGAGATTTGGACGTGAAAGGGTACCAGTCTTGTCGGGGATTGGGAACCCTTCGTGAGAATGTCCAATGTTTCAGCGGGATTTCCAAAATGTTGAAAGGAACTCGAAACATGTCAACCTTGGTTTTGAGAATCTCTCCCGGAGTTTGAGAGATTTGGACGTGAAAGGGTACCAGTCTTGTTCGGGATCGGGAACCCTTCGCGAGAATGTCCAAAGTTTCAGCGGGATTTCCAAAATGTTGAAAGGAACTCGAAACATGTCAACCTTGGTTTTGAGAATCTCTCCCGGAGTTTGAGAGATTTGGACGTGAAAGGGTACCAGTCTTGTCGGGGATTGGGAACCCTTCACGAGGATGTCCAAAGTTTCAGCGGGATTTCCAAAATGTTGAAAGGAACTCGAAACATGTCAACCTTGGTTTTGAGAATCTCTCCCGGAGTTTGAGAGATCTGGACGTGAAAGGGTACCAGTCTTGTCGGGGATTGGGAACCCTTCGCGAGAATGTCCAAAGTTTCAGCGGGATTTCCAAAATGTTGAAAGGAACTCGAAACATGTCAACCTTGGTTTTGAGAATCTCTCCCGGAGTTTGAGAGATTTGGACGTGAAAGGGTACCAGTCTTGTCGGGGATTGGGAACCCTTCGCGAGAATGTCCAAAGTTTCAGCGGGATTTCCAAAATGTTGAAAGGAACTCGAAACATGTCAACCTTGGTTTTGAGAATCTCTCCCGGAGTTTGAGAGATTTGGACGTGAAAGGGTACCAGTCTTGTCGGGGATTGGGAACCCTTCGCGAGAATGTCCAAAGTTTCAGCGGGATTTCCAAAATGTTGAAAGGAACTCGAAACATGTCAACCTTGGTTTTGAGAATCTCTCCCGGAGTTTGAGAGATTTGGACGTGAAAGGGTACCAGTCTTGTCGGGGATTGGGAACCCTTCGCGAGAATGTCCAAAGTTTCAGCGGGATTTCCAAAATGTTGAAAGGAACTCGAAACATGTCAACCTTGGTTTTGAGAATCTCTCCCGGAGTTTGAGAGATTTGGACGTGAAAGGGTACCAGTCTTGTCGGGGATTGGGTACCCTTCGCGAGAATGTCCAAAGTTTCAGCGGGATTTCCAAAATGTTGAAAGGAACTCGAAACATGTCAACCTTGGTTTTGAGAATCTCTCCCGGAGTTTGAGAGATTTGGACGTGAAAGGGTACCAGTCTTGTCGGGGATTGGGAACCCTTCGCCAGAATATCCAAAGTTTCAGCGGGATTTCCAAAATGTTGAAAGGAACTCGAAACATGTCAACCTTGGTTTTGAGAATCTCTCCCGGAGTTTGAGAGATTTGGACGTGAAAGGGTACCAGTCTTGTCGGGGATTGGGAACCCTTCGTGAGAATGTCCAAAGTTTCAGCGGGATTTCCAAAATGTTGAAAGGAACTCGAAACATGTCAACCTTGGTTTTGAGAATCTCTCCCGGAGTTTGAGAGATTTGGACGTGAAAGGGTACCAGTCTTGTTCGGGATCGGGAACCCTTCGCGAGAATGTCCAAAGTTTCAGCGGGATTTCCAAAATGTTGAAAGGAACTCGAAACATGTCAACCTTGGTTTTGAGAATCTCTCCCGGAGTTTGAGAGATTTGGACGTGAAAGGGTACCAGTCTTGTCGGGGATTGGGAACCCTTCGCGAGAATGTCCAAAGTTTCAGCGGGATTTCCAGAATGTTGAAAGGAACTCGAAACATGTCAACCTTGGTTTTGAGAATCTCTCCCGGAGTTTGAGAGATTTGGACGTGAAAGGGTACCAGTCTTGTCGGGGATTGGGAACCCTTCGCAAGAATGTCCAAAGTTTCAGCGGGATTTCCAAAATGTTGAAAGGAACTCGAAACATGTCAACCTTGGTTTTGAGAATCTCTCCCGGAGTTTGAGAGATTTGGACGTGAAAGGGTACCAGTCTTGTCGGGGATTGGGAACCCTTCGCGAGAATGTCCAAAGTTTCAGCGGGATTTCCAGAATGTTGAAAGGAACTCGAAACATGTCAACCTTGGTTTTGAGAATCTCTCCCGGAGTTTGAGAGATTTGGACGTGAAAGGGTGCCAATCTTGTCGGGGATTGGGAACCCTTCGCGAGAATGTCCAAAGTTTCTGCGGGATTTCCAAAATGTTGAAAGGAACTCGAAACATGTCAACCTTGGTTTTGAGAATCTCTCCCGGAGTTTGAGAGATTTGGACGTGAAAGGGTACCAGTCTTGTCGGGGATTGGGAACCCTTCGCGAGAATGTCCAAAGTTTCAGCGGGATTTCCAAAATGTTGAAAGGAACTCGAAACATGTCAACCTTGGTTTTGAGAATCTCTCCCGGAGTTTGAGAGATTTGGACGTGAAAGGGTACCAATCTTGTCGGGGATTGGGAACCCTTCGCGAGAATGTCCAAAGTTTCAGCGGGATTTCCAAAATGTTGAAAGGAACTCGAAACATGTCAACCTTGGTTTTGAGAATCTCTCCCGGAGTTTGAGAGATTTGGACGTGAAAGGGTACCAGTCTTGTCGGGGATTGGGAACCCTTCACGAGGATGTCCAAAGTTTCAGCGGGATTTCCAAAATGTTGAAAGGAACTCGAAACATGTCAACCTTGGTTTTGAGAATCTCTCCCGGAGTTTGAGAGATTTGGACGTGAAAGGGTACCAGTCTTGTTCGGGATAGGGAACCCTTCGCGAGAATGTTCCAAAGTTTCAGCGGGATTTCCAAAATGTTGAAAGGAACTCGAAACATGTCAACCTTGGTTTTGAGAATCTCTCCCGGACTTTGAGAGATTTGGACGTGAAAGGGTACCAGTCTTGTCGGGGATTGGGAACCCTTCGCGAGAATGTCCAAAGTTTCAGCAGGATTTCCAAAATGTTGAAAGGAACTCGAAACATGTCAACCTTGGTTTTGAGAATCTCTCCCGGAGTTTGAGAGATTTGGACGTGAAAGGGTACCAGTCTTGTCGGGGATTGGGAACCCTTCGCGAGAATGTCCAAAGTTTCAGCGGGATTTGCAAAATGTTGAAAGGAACTCGAAACATGTCAACCTTGGTTTTGAGAATCTCTCCCGGAGTTTGAGAGATTTGGACGTGAAAGGGTACCAGTCTTGTCGGGGATTGGGAACCCTTCGCGAGAATGTCCAAAGTTTCAGCGGGATTTCCAAAATGTTGAAAGGAACTCGAAACATGTCAACCTTGGTTTTGAGAATCTCTCCCGGAGTTTGAGAGATTTGGACGTGAAAGGGTACCAGTCTTGTCGGGGATTGGGAACCCTTCGCGAGAATGTCCAAAGTTTCAGCGGGATTTCCAAAATGTTGAAAGGAACTCGAAACATGTCAACCTTGGTTTTGAGAATCTCTCCCGGAGTTTGAGAGATTTGGACGTGAAAGGGTACCAGTCTTGTCGGGGATTGGGAACCCTTCGTGAGAATGTCCAAAGTTTCAGCGGGATTTCCAAAATGTTGAAAGGAACTCGAAACATGTCAACCTTGGTTTTGAGAATCTCTCCCGGAGTTTGAGAGATTTGGACGTGAAAGGGTACCAGTCTTGTCGGGGATTGGGAACCCTTCGTGAGAATGTCCAATGTTTCAGCGGGATTTCCAAAATGTTGAAAGGAACTCGAAACATGTCAACCTTGGTTTTGAGAATCTCTCCCGGAGTTTGAGAGATTTGGACGTGAAAGGGTACCAGTCTTGTTCGGGATCGGGAACCCTTCGCGAGAATGTTCCAAAGTTTCAGCGGGATTTCCAAAATGTTGAAAGGAACTCGAAACATGTCAACCTTGGTTTTGAGAATCTCTCCCGGAGTTTGAGAGATTTGGACGTGAAAGGGTACCAATCTTGCCGGGGATTGGGAACCCTTCGCGAGAATGTCCAAAGTTTCAGCGGGATTTCCAAAATGTTGAAAGGAACTCGAAACATGTCAACCTTGGTTTTGAGAATCTCTCCCGGAGTTTGAGAGATTTGGACGTGAAAGGGTACCAGTCTTGTCGGGGATTGGGAACCCTTCACGAGGATGTCCAAAGTTTCAGCGGGATTTCCAAAATGTTGAAAGGAACTCGAAACATGTCAACCTTGGTTTTGAGAATCTCTCCCGGAGTTTGAGAGATCTGGACGTGAAAGGGTACCAGTCTTGTCGGGGATTGGGAACCCTTCGCGAGAATGTCCAAAGTTTCAGCGGGATTTCCAAAATGTTGAAAGGAACTCGAAACATGTCAACCTTGGTTTTGAGAATCTCTCCCGGAGTTTGAGAGATTTGGACGTGAAAGGGTACCAGTCTTGTCGGGGATTGGGAACCCTTCGCGAGAATGTCCAAAGTTTCAGCGGGATTTCCAAAATGTTGAAAGGAACTCGAAACATGTCAACCTTGGTTTTGAGAATCTCTCCCGGAGTTTGAGAGATTTGGACGTGAAAGGGTACCAGTCTTGTCGGGGATTGGGAACCCTTCGCGAGAATGTCCAAAGTTTCAGCGGGATTTCCAAAATGTTGAAAGGAACTCGAAACATGTCAACCTTGGTTTTGAGAATCTCTCCCGGAGTTTGAGAGATTTGGACGTGAAAGGGTACCAGTCTTGTCGGGGACTGGGAACCCTTCGCGAGAATGTCCAAAGTTTCAGCGGGATTTCCAAAATGTTGAAAGGAACTCGAAACATGTCAACCTTGGTTTTGAGAATCTCTCCCGGAGTTTGAGAGATTTGGACGTGAAAGGGTACCAGTCTTGTCGGGGATTGGGAACCCTTCGCGAGAATGTCCAAAGTTTCAGCGGGATTTCCAAAATGTTGAAAGGAACTCGAAACATGTCAACCTTGGTTTTGAGAATCTCTCCCGGAGTTTGAGAGATTTGGACGTGAAAGGGTACCAGTCTTGTCGGGGATTGGGAACCCTTCGCCAGAATATCCAAAGTTTCAGCGGGATTTCCAAAATGTTGAAAGGAACTCGAAACATGTCAACCTTGGTTTTGAGAATCTCTCCCGGAGTTTGAGAGATTTGGACGTGAAAGGGTACCAGTCTTGTCGGGGATTGGGAACCCTTCGCGAGAATGTCCAAAGTTTCAGCGGGATTTCCAAAATGTTGAAAGGAACTCGAAACATGTCAACCTTGGTTTTGAGAATCTCTCCCGGAGTTTGAGAGATTTGGACGTGAAAGGGTACCAGTCTTGTTCGGGATCGGGAACCCTTCGCGAGAATGTCCAAAGTTTCAGCGGGATTTCCAAAATGTTGAAAGGAACTCGAAACATGTCAACCTTGGTTTTGAGAATCTCTCCCGGAGTTTGAGAGATTTGGACGTGAAAGGGTACCAGTCTTGTCGGGGATTGGGAACCCTTCGCGAGAATGTCCAAAGTTTCAGCGGGATTTCCAAAATGTTGAAAGGAACTCGAAACATGTCAACCTTGGTTTTGAGAATCTCTCCCGGAGTTTGAGAGATTTGGACGTGAAAGGGTACCAGTCTTGTCGGGGATTGGGAACCCTTCGCAAGAATGTCCAAAGTTTCAGCGGGATTTCCAAAATGTTGAAAGGAACTCGAAACATGTCAACCTTGGTTTTGAGAATCTCTCCCGGAGTTTGAGAGATTTGGACGTGAAAGGGTACCAGTCTTGTCGGGGATTGGGAACCCTTCGTGAGAATGTCCAAAGTTTCAGCGGGATTTCCAAAATGTTGAAAGGAACTCGAAACATGTCAACCTTGGTTTTGAGAATCTCTCCCGGAGTTTGAGAGATTTGGACGTGAAAGGGTACCAGTCTTGTCGGGGATTGGGAACCCTTCGTGAGAATGTCCAATGTTTCAGCGGGATTTCCAAAATGTTGAAAGGAACTCGAAACATGTCAACCTTGGTTTTGAGAATCTCTCCCGGAGTTTGAGAGATTTGGACGTGAAAGGGTACCAGTCTTGTTCGGGATCGGGAACCCTTCGCGAGAATGTCCAAAGATTCTGCGGGATTTCCAAAATGTTGAAAGGAACTCGAAACATGTCAACCTTGGTTTTGAGAATCTCTCCCGGAGTTTGAGAGATTTGGACGTGAAAGGGTACCAATCTTGTCGGGGATTGGGAACCCTTCGCGAGAATGTCCAAAGTTTCAGCGGGATTTCCAAAATGTTGAAAGGAACTCGAAACATGTCAACCTTGGTTTTGAGAATCTCTCCCGGAGTTTGAGAGATTTGGACGTGAAAGGGTACCAGTCTTGTCGGGGATTGGGAACCGTTCGCGAGGATGTCCAAAGTTTCAGCGGGATTTCCAAAATGTTGAAAGGAACTCGAAACATGTCAACCTTGGTTTTGAGAATCTCTCCCGGAGTTTGAGAGATCTGGACGTGAAAGGGTACCAGTCTTGTCGGGGATTGGGAACCCTTCGCGAGAATGTCCAAAGTTTCAGCGGGATTTCCAAAATGTTGAGAGGAACTCGAAACATGTCAACCTTGGTTTTGAGAATCTCTCCCGGAGTTTGAGAGATTTGGACGTGAAAGGGTACCAGTCTTGTCGGGGATTGGGAACCCTTCGCGAGAATGTCCAAAGTTTCAGCGGGATTTCCAAAATGTTGAAAGGAACTCGAAACATGTCAACCTTGGTTTTGAGAATCTCTCCCGGAGTTTGAGAGATTTGGACGTGAAAGGGTACCAGTCTTGTCGGGGATTGGGAACCCTTCGCGAGAATGTCCAAAGTTTCAGCGGGATTTCCAAAATGTTGAAAGGAACTCGAAACATGTCAACCTTGGTTTTGAGAATCTCTCCCGGAGTTTGAGAGATTTGGACGTGAAAGGGTACCAGTCTTGTCGGGGATTGGGAACCCTTCGCGAGAATGTCCAAAGTTTCAGCGGGATTTCCAAAATGTTGAAAGGAACTCGAAACATGTCAACCTTGGTTTTGAGAATCTCTCCCGGAGTTTGAGAGATTTGGATGTGAAAGGGTACCAGTCTTGTCGGGGATTGGGAACCCTTCGCGAGAATGTCCAAAGTTTCAGCGGGATTTCCAAAATGTTGAAAGGAACTCGAAACATGTCAACCTTGGTTTTGAGAATCTCTCCCGGAGTTTGAGAGTTCTGGACGTGAAAGGGTACCAGTCTTGTCGGGGATTGGGAACCCTTCGCGAGAATGTCCAAAGTTTCAGCGGGATTTCCAAAATGTTGAAAGGAACTCGAAACATGTCAACCTTGGTTTTGAGAATCTCTCCCGGAGTTTGAGAGATTTGGACGTGAAAGGGTACCAGTCTTGTCGGGGATTGGGAACCCTTCGCGAGAATGTCCAAAGTTTCAGCGGGATTTCCAAAATGTTGAGAGGAACTCGAAACATGTCAACCTTGGTTTTGAGAATCTCTCCCGGAGTTTGAGAGATTTGGACGTGAAAGGGTACCAGTCTTGTCGGGGATTGGGAACCCTTCGCGAGAATGTCCAAAGTTTCAGCGGGATTTCCAAAATGTTGAAAGGAACTCGAAACATGTCAACCTTGGTTTTGAGAATCTCTCCCGGAGTTTGAGAGATTTGGACGTGAAAGGGTACCAGTCTTGTCGGGGATTGGGAACCCTTCGCGAGAATGTCCAAAGTTTCAGCGGGATTTCCAAAATGTTGAAAGGAACTCGAAACATGTCAACCTTGGTTTTGAGAATCTCTCCCGGAGTTTGAGAGATTTGGACGTGAAAGGGTACCAGTCTTGTCGGGGATTGGGAACCCTTCGCGAGAATGTCCAAAGTTTCAGCGGGATTTCCAAAATGTTGAAAGGAACTCGAAACATGTCAACCTTGGTTTTGAGAATCTCTCCCGGAGTTTGAGAGATTTGGACGTGAAAGGGTACCAGTCTTGTCGGGGATTGGGAACCCTTCGCGAGAATGTCCAAAGTTTCAGCGGGATTTCCAAAATGTTGAAAGGAACTCGAAACATGTCAACCTTGGTTTTGAGAATCTCTCCCGGAGTTTGAGAGATTTGGACGTGAAAGGGTACCAGTCTTGTCGGGGATTGGGAACCCTTCGTGAGAATGTCCAAAGTTTCAGCGGGATTTCCAAAATGTTGAAAGGAACTCGAAACATGTCAACCTTGGTTTTGAGAATCTCTCCCGGAGTTTGAGAGATTTGGACGTGAAAGGGTACCAGTCTTGTCGGGGATTGGGAACCCTTCGTGAGAATGTCCAATGTTTCAGCGGGATTTCCAAAATGTTGAAAGGAACTCGAAACATGTCAACCTTGGTTTTGAGAATCTCTCCCGGAGTTTGAGAGATTTGGACGTGAAAGGGTACCAGTCTTGTTCGGGATCGGGAACCCTTCGCGAGAATGTCCAAAGTTTCAGCGGGATTTCCAAAATGTTGAAAGGAACTCGAAACATGTCAACCTTGGTTTTGAGAATCTCTCCCGGAGTTTGAGAGATTTGGACGTGAAAGGGTACCAATCTTGTCGGGGATTGGGAACCCTTCGCGAGAATGTCCAAAGTTTCAGCGGGATTTCCAAAATGTTGAAAGGAACTCGAAACATGTCAACCTTGGTTTTGAGAATCTCTCCCGGAGTTTGAGAGATTTGGACGTGAAAGGGTACCAGTCTTGTCGGGGATTGGGAACCCTTCACGAGGATGTCCAAAGTTTCATCGGGATTTCCAAAATGTTGAAAGGAACTCGAAACATGTCAACCTTGGTTTTGAGAATCTCTCCCGGAGTTTGAGAGATCTGGACGTGAAAGGGTACCAGTCTTGTCGGGGATTGGGAACCCTTCGCGAGAATGTCCAAAGTTTCAGCGGGATTTCCAAAATGTTGAAAGGAACTCGAAACATGTCAACCTTGGTTTTGAGAATCTCTCCCGGAGTTTGAGAGATTTGGACGTGAAAGGGTACCAGTCTTGTCGGGGATTGGGAACCCTTCGCGAGAATGTCCAAAGTTTCAGCGGGATTTCCAAAATGTTGAAAGGAACTCGAAACATGTCAACCTTGGTTTTGAGAATCTCTCCCGGAGTTTGAGAGATTTGGACGTGAAAGGGTACCAGTCTTGTCGGGGATTGGGAACCCTTCGCGAGAATGTCCAAAGTTTCAGCGGGATTTCCAAAATGTTGAAAGGAACTCGAAACATGTCAACCTTGGTTTTGAGAATCTCTCCCGGAGTTTGAGAGATTTGGACGTGAAAGGGTACCAGTCTTGTCGGGGATTGGGAACCCTTCGCCAGAATGTCCAAAGTTTCAGCGGGATTTCCAAAATGTTGAAAGGAACTCGAAACATGTCAACCTTGGTTTTGAGAATCTCTCCCGGAGTTTGAGAGATTTGGACGTGAAAGGGTACCAGTCTTGTCGGGGATTGGGAACCCTTCGCCAGAATATCCAAAGTTTCAGCGGGATTTCCAAAATGTTGAAAGGAACTCGAAACATGTCAACCTTGGTTTTGAGAATCTCTCCCGGAGTTTGAGAGATTTGGACGTGAAAGGGTACCAGTCTTGTCGGGGATTGGGAACCCTTCGCCAGAATGTCCAAAGTTTCAGCGGGATTTCCAAAATGTTGAAAGGAACTCGAAACATGTCAACCTTGGTTTTGAGAATCTCTCCCGGAGTTTGAGAGATTTGGACGTGAAAGGCTACCAGTCTTGTCGGGGATTGGGAACCCTTCGCGAGAATGTCCAAAGTTTCAGCGGGATTTCCAAAATGTTGAAAGGAACTCGAAACATGTCAACCTTGGTTTTGAGAATCTCTCCCGGAGTTTGAGAGATTTGGACGTGAAAGGGTACCAGTCTTGTCGGGGATTGGGAACCCTTCGCGAGAATGTCCAAAGTTTCAGCGGGATTTCCAAAATGTTGAAAGGAACTCAAAACATGTCAACCTTGGTTTTGAGAATCTCTCCCGGAGTTTGAGAGATTTGGACGTGAAAGGGTACCAGTCTTGTCGGGGATTGGGAACCCTTCGCCAGAATATCCAAAGTTTCAGCGGGATTTCCAAAATGTTGAAAGGAACTCGAAACATGTCAACCTTGGTTTTGAGAATCTCTCCCGGAGTTTGAGAGATTTGGACGTGAAAGGGTACCAGTCTTGTCGGGGATTGGGAACCCTTCGCCAGAATGTCCAAAGTTTCAGCGGGATTTCCAAAATGTTGAAAGGAACTCGAAACATGTCAACCTTGGTTTTGAGAATCTCTCCCGGAGTTTGAGAGATTTGGACGTGAAAGGGTACCAGTCTTGTTCGGGATCGGGAACCCTTCGCGAGAATGTCCAAAGTTTCAGCGGGATTTCCAAAATGTTGAAAGGAACTCGAAACATGTCAACCTTGGTTTTGAGAATCTCTCCCGGAGTTTGAGAGATTTGGACGTGAAAGGGTACCAGTCTTGTCGGGGATTGGGAACCCTTCGCGAGAATGTCCAAAGTTTCAGCGGGATTTCCAAAATGTTGAAAGGAACTCGAAACATGTCAACCTTGGTTTTGAGAATCTCTCCCGGAGTTTGAGAGATTTGGACGTGAAAGGGTACCAGTCTTGTCGGGGATTGGGAACCCTTCCAAGAATGTCCAAAGTTTCAGCGGGATTTCCAAAATGTTGAAAGGAACTCGAAACATGTCAACCTTGGTTTTGAGAATCTCTCCCGGAGTTTGAGAGATTTGGACGTGAAAGGGTACCAGTCTTGTCGGGGATTGGGAACCCTTCGTGAGAATGTCCAATGTTTCAGCGGGATTTCCAAAATGTTGAAAGGAACTCGAAACATGTCAACCTTGGTTTTGAGAATCTCTCCCGGAGTTTGAGAGATTTGGACGTGAAAGGGTACCAGTCTTGTCGGGGATTGGGAACCCTTCGTGAGAATGTCCAATGTTTCAGCGGGATTTCCAAAATGTTGAAAGGAACTCGAAACATGTCAACCTTGGTTTTGAGAATCTCTCCCGGAGTTTGAGAGATTTGGACGTGAAAGGGTACCAGTCTTGTTCGGGATCGGGAACCCTTCGCGAGAATGTCCAAAGTTTCAGCGGGATTTCCAAAATGTTGAAAGGAACTCGAAACATGTCAACCTTGGTTTTGAGAATCTCTCCTGGAGTTTGAGAGATTTGGACGTGAAAGGGTACCAATCTTGTCGGGGATTGGGAACCCTTCGCGAGAATGTCCAAAGTTTCAGCGGGATTTCCAAAATGTTGAAAGGAACTCGAAACATGTCAACCTTGGTTTTGAGAATCTCTCCCGGAGTTTGAGAGATTTGGACGTGAAAGGGTACCAGTCTTGTCGGGGATTGGGAACCCTTCGCGAGGATGTCCAAAGTTTCAGCGGGATTTCCAAAATGTTGAAAGGAACTCGAAACATGTCAACCTTGGTTTTGAGAATCTCTCCCGGAGTTTGAGAGATCTGGACGTGAAAGGGTACCAGTCTTGTCGGGGGTTGGGAACCCTTCGCGAGAATGTCCAAAGTTTCAGCGGGATTTCCAAAATGTTGAGAGGAACTCGAAACATGTCAACCTTGGTTTTGAGAATCTCTCCCGGAGTTTGAGAGATTTGGACGTGAAAGGGTACCAGTCTTGTCGGGGATTGGGAACCCTTCGCGAGAATGTCCAAAGTTTCAGCGGGATTTCCAAAATGTTGAAAGGAACTCGAAACATGTCAACCTTGGTTTTGAGAATCTCTCCCGGAGTTTGAGAGATTTTGACGTGAAAGGGTACCAGTCTTGTCGGGGATTGGGAACCCTTCGCGAGAATGTCCAAAGTTTCAGCGGGATTTCCAAAATGTTGAAAGGAACTCGAAACATGTCAACCTTGGTTTTGAGAATCTCTCCCGGAGTTTGAGAGATTTGGACGTGAAAGGGTACCAGTCTTGTCGGGGATTGGGAACCCTTCGCCAGAATGTCCAAAGTTTCAGCGGGATTTCCAAAATGTTGAAAGGAACTCGAAACATGTCAACCTTGGTTTTGAGAATCTCTCCCGGAGTTTGAGAGATTTGGACGTGAAAGGTTACCAGTCTTGTCGGGGATTGGGAACCCTTCGCGAGAATGTCCAAAGTTTCAGCGGGATTTCCAAAATGTTGAAAGGAACTCGAAACATGTCAACCTTGGTTTTGAGAATCTCTCCCGGAGTTTGAGAGATTTGGACGTGAAAGGGTACCAGTCTTGTTCGGGATCGGGAACCCTTCGCGAGAATGTCCAAAGTTTCAGCGGGATTTCCAAAATGTTGAAAGGAACTCGAAACATGTCAACCTTGGTTTTGAGAATCTCTCCCGGAGTTTGAGAGATTTGGACGTGAAAGGGTACCAGTCTTGTCGGGGATTGGGAACCCTTCGCGAGAATGTCCAAAGTTTCAGCGGGATTTCCAAAATGTTGAAAGGAACTCGAAACATGTCAACCTTGGTTTTGAGAATCTCTCCCGGAGTTTGAGAGATTTGGACGTGAAAGGGTACCAGTCTTGTTCGGGATCGGGAACCCTTCGCGAGAATGTTCCAAAGTTTCAGCGGGATTTCCAAAATGTTGAAAGGAACTCGAAACATGCCAACCTTGGTTTTGAGAATCTCTCCCGGAGTTTGAGAGATTTGGACGTGAAAGGGTACCAGTCTTGTCGGGGATTGGGAACCCTTCGCGAGAATGTCCAAAGTTTCAGCGGGATTTCCAAAATGTTGAAAGGAACTCGAAACATGTCAACCTTGGTTTTGAGAATCTCTCCCGGAGTTTGAGAGATTTGGACGTTAAAGGGTACCAGTCTTGTCGGGGATCGGGAACCCTTCGCGAGAATGTCCAAAGTTTCAGCGGGATTTCCAAAATGTTGAAAGGAACTCGAAACATGTCAACCTTGGTTTTGAGAATCTCTCCCGGACTTTGAGAGATTTGGACGTGAAAGGGTACCAGTCTTGTCGGGGATTGGGAACCCTTCGCGAGAATGTCCAAAGTTTCAGCGGGATTTCCAGAATGTTGAAAGGAACTCGAAACATGTCAACCTTGGTTTTGAGAATCTCTCCCGGAGTTTGAGAGATTTGGACGTGAAAGGGTACCAGTCTTGTCGGGGATTGGGAACCCTTCGCGAGAATGTCCAAAGTTTCAGCGGGATTTCCAGAATGTTGAAAGGAACTCGAAACATGTCAACCTTGGTTTTGAGAATCTCTCCCGGAGTTTGAGAGATTTGGACGTGAAAGGTTACCAGTCTTGTCGGTGATTGGGAACCCTTCGCGAGAATGTCCAAAGTTTCAGCGGGATTTCCAAAATGTTGAAAGGAACTCGAAACATGTCAACCTTGGTTTTGAGAATCTCTCCCGGAGTTTGAGAGATCTGGACGTGAAAGGGTACCAGTCTTGTCGGGGATTGGGAACCCTTCGCGAGAATGTCCAAAGTTTCAGCGGGATTTCCAAAATGTTGAGAGGAACTCGAAACATGTCAACCTTGGTTTTGAGAATCTCTCCCGGAGTTTGAGAGATTTGGACGTGAAAGGGTACCAGTCTTGTCGGGGATTGGGAACCCTTCGCGAGAATGTCCAAAGTTTCAGCGGGATTTCCAAAATGTTGAAAGGAACTCGAAACATGTCAACCTTGGTTTTGAGAATCTCTCCCGGAGTTTGAGAGATTTGGACGTGAAAGGGTACCAGTCTTGTCGGGGATTGGGAACCCTTCGCGAGAATGTCCAAAGTTTCAGCGGGATTTCCAAAATGTTGAAAGGAACTCGAAACATGTCAACCTTGGTTTTGAGAATCTCTCCCGGAGTTTGAGAGATTTGGACGTGAAAGGGTACCAGTCTTGTCGGGGATTGGGAACCCTTCGCCAGAATATCCAAAGTTTCAGCGGGATTTCCAAAATGTTGAAAGGAACTCGAAACATGTCAACCTTGGTTTTGAGAATCTCTCCCGGAGTTTGAGAGATTTGGACGTGAAAGGGTACCAGTCTTGTCGGGGATTGGGAACCCTTCGCGAGAATGTCCAGAGTTTCAGCGGGATTTCCAAAATGTTGAAAGGAACTCGAAACATGTCAACCTTGGTTTTGAGAATCTCTCCCGGAGTTTGAGAGATTTGGACGTGAAAGGGTACCAGTCTTGTCGGGGATTGGGAACCCTTCGCGAGAATGTTCCAAAGTTTCAGCGGGATTTCCAAAATGTTGAAAGGAACTCGAAACATGTCAACCTTGGTTTTGAGAATCTCTCCCGGAGTTTGAGAGATTTGGACGTGAAAGGGTACCAGTCTTGTCGGGGATTGGGAACCCTTCGTGAGAATGTCCAATGTTTCAGCGGGATTTCCAAAATGTTGAAAGGAACTCGAAACATGTCAACCTTGGTTTTGAGAATCTCTCCCGGAGTTTGAGAGATTTGGACGTGAAAGGGTACCAGTCTTGTTCGGGATCGGGAACCCTTCGCGAGAATGTCCAAAGTTTCAGCGGGATTTCCAAAATGTTGAAAGGAACTCGAAACATGTCAACCTTGGTTTTGAGAATCTCTCCCGGAGTTTGAGAGATTTGGACGTGAAAGGGTACCAATCTTGTCGGGGATTGGGAACCCTTCGCGAGAATGTCCAAAGTTTCAGCGGGATTTCCAAAATGTTGAAAGGAACTCGAAACATGTCAACCTTGGTTTTGAGAATCTCTCCCGGAGTTTGAGAGATCTGGACGTGAAAGGGTACCAGTCTTGTCGGGGATTGGGAACCCTTCGCGAGAATGTCCAAAGTTTCAGCGGGATTTCCAAAATGTTGAGAGGAACTCGAAACATGTCAACCTTGGTTTTGAGAATCTCTCCCGGAGTTTGAGAGATTTGGACGTGAAAGGGTACCAGTCTTGTCGGGGATTGGGAACCCTTCGCGAGAATGTCCAAAGTTTCAGCGGGATTTCCAAAATGTTGAAAGGAACTCGAAACATGTCAACCTTGGTTTTGAGAATCTCTCCCGGAGTTTGAGAGATTTGGACGTGAAAGGGTACCAGTCTTGTCGGGGATTGGGAACCCTTTGCGAGAATGTCCAAAGTTTCAGCGGGATTTCCAAAATGTTGAAAGGAACTCGAAACATGTCAACCTTGGTTTTGAGAATCTCTCCCGGAGTTTGAGAGATTTGGACGTGAAAGGGTACCAGTCTTGTCGGGGATTGGGAACCCTTCGCGAGAATGTCCAAAGTTTCAGCGGGATTTCCAAAATGTTGAAAGGAACTCGAAACATGTCAACCTTGGTTTTGAGAATCTCTCCCGGAGTTTGAGAGATTTGGACGTGAAAGGGTACCAGTCTTGTCGGGGATTGGGAACCCTTCGCCAGAATATCCAAAGTTTCAGCGGGATTTCCAAAATGTTGAAAGGAACTCGAAACATGTCAACCTTGGTTTTGAGAATCTCTCCCGGAGTTTGAGAGATTTGGACGTGAAAGGGTACCAGTCTTGTCGGGGATTGGGAACCCTTCGCGAGAATGTCCAAAGTTTCAGCGGGATTTCCAAAATGTTGAAAGGAACTCGAAACATGTGAAGCTTGGTTTTGAGAATCTCTCCCGGAGTTTGAGAGATTTGGACGTGAAAGGGTACCAGTCTTGTCGGGGATTGGGAACCCTTCGTGAGAATGTCCAAAGTTTCAGCGGGATTTCCAAAATGTTGAAAGGAACTCGAAACATGTCAACCTTGGTTTTGAGAATCTCTCCCGGAGTTTGAGAGATTTGGACGTGAAAGGGTACCAGTCTTGTCGGGGATTGGGAACCCTTCGCGAGAATGTCCAAAGTTTCAGCGGGATTTCCAAAATGTTGAAAGGAACTCGAAACATGTCAACCTTGGTTTTGAGAATCTCTCCCGGATTTTGAGAGATTTGGACGTGAAAGGGTACCAGTCTTGTTCGGGATCGGGAACCCTTCGCGAGAATGTTCCAAAGTTTCAGCGGGATTTCCAAAATGTTGAAAGGAACTCGAAACATGTCAACCTTGGTTTTGAGAATCTCTCCCGGAGTTTGAGAGATTTGGACGTGAAAGGGTACCAGTCTTGTCGGGGATTCGGAACCCTTCGCGAGAATGTCCAAAGTTTCAGCGGGATTTCCAAAATGTTGAAAGGAACTCGAAACATGTCAACCTTGGTTTTGAGAATCTCTCCCGGAGTTTGAGAGATTTGGACGTGAAAGGGTACCAGTCTTGTCGGGGATCGGCAACCCTTCGCGAGAATGTCCAAAGTTTCAGCGGGATTTCCAAAATGTTGAAGGGAACTCGAAACATGTCAACCTTGGTTTTGAGAATCTCTCCCGGACTTTGAGAGATTTGGACGTGAAAGGGTACCAGTCTTGTCGGGGATTGGGAACCCTTCGCGAGAATGTCCAAAGTTTCAGCGGGATTTCCAAAATGTTGAAAGGAACTCGAAACATGTCAACCTTGGTTTTGAGAATCTCTCCCGGAGTTTGAGAGATTTGGACGTGAAAGGGTACCAGTCTTGTCGGGGATTGGGAACCCTTCACGAGAATGTCCAAAGTTTCAGCGGGATTTCCAGAATGTTGAAAGGAACTCGAAACATGTCAACCTTGGTTTTGAGAATCTCTCCCGGAGTTTGAGAGATTTGGACGTGAAAGGGTGCCAATCTTGTCGGGGATTGGGAACCCTTCGCGAGAATGTCCAAAGTTTCTGCGGGATTTCCAAAATGTTGAAAGGAACTCGAAACATGTCAACCTTGGTTTTGAGAATCTCTCCCGGAGTTTGAGAGATTTGGACGTGAAAGGGTACCAGTCTTGTCGGGGATTGGGAACCCTTCGTGAGAATGTCCAAAGTTTCAGCGGGATTTCCAAAATGTTGTAAGGAACTCGAAACATGTCAACCTTGGTTTTGAGAATCTCTCCCGGAGTTTGAGAGATTTGGACGTGAAAGGGTACCAGTCTTGTCGGGGATTGGGAACCCTTCGCGAGAATGTCCAAAGTTTCAGCGGGATTTCCAAAATGTTGAACAGAACTCGAAACATGTCAACCTTGGTTTTGAGAATCTCTCCCGGAGTTTGAGAGATTTGGACGTGAAAGGGTACCAGTCTTGTCGGGGATTGGGAACCCTTCGCCAGAATGTCCAAAGTTTCAGCGGGATTTCCAAAATGTTGAAAGGAACTCGAAACATGTCAACCTTGGTTTTGAGAATCTCTCCCGGAGTTTGAGAGATTTGGACGTGAAAGGGTACCAGTCTTGTCGGGGATTGGGAACCCTTCGCCAGAATGTCCAAAGTTTCAGCGGGATTTCCAAAATGTTGAGAGGAACTCGAAACATGTCAACCTTGGTTTTGAGAATCTCTCCCGGAGTTTGAGAGATTTGGACGTGAAAGGGTACCAGTCTTGTCGGGGATTGGGAACCCTTCGCGAGAATGTCCAAAGTTTCAGCGGGATTTCCAAAATGTTGAAAGGAACTCGAAACATGTCAACCTTGGTTTTGAGAATCTCTCCCGGAGTTTGAGAGATTTGGACGTGAAAGGGTACCAGTCTTGTCGGGGATTGGGAACCCTTCGCGAGAATGTCCAAAGTTTCAGCGGGATTTCCAAAATGTTGAAAGGAACTCGAAACATGTCAACCTTGGTTTTGAGAATCTCTCCCGGAGTTTGAGAGATTTGGACGTGAAAGGGTACCAGTCTTGTTCGGGATCGGGAACCCTTCGCGAGAATGTCCAAAGTTTCAGCGGGATTTCCAAAATGTTGAAAGGAACTCGAAACATGTCAACCTTGGTTTTGAGAATCTCTCCCGGAGTTTGAGAGATTTGGACGTGAAAGGGTACCAGTCTTGTCGGGGATTGGGAACCCTTCGTGAGAATGTCCAAAGTTTCAGCGGGATTTCCAAAATGTTGAAAGGAACTCGAAACATGTCAACCTTGGTTTTGAGAATCTCTCCCGGAGTTTGAGAGATTTGGACGTGAAAGGGTACCAGTCTTGTTCGGGATAGGGAACCCTTCGCTAGAATGTTCCAAAGTTTCAGCGGGATTTCCAAAATGTTGAAAGGAACTCGAAACATGTCAACCTTGGTTTTGAGAATCTCTCCCGGAGTTTGAGAGATTTGGACGTGAAAGGGTACCAGTCTTGTCGGGGATTGGGAATCCTTCGCGAGAATGTCCAAAGTTTCAGCGGGATTTGCAAAATGTTGAGAGGAACTCGAAACATGTCAACCTTGGTTTTGAGAATCTCTCCCGGAGTTTGAGAGATTTGGACGTGAAAGGGTACCAGTCTTGTCGGGGATTGGGAACCCTTCGCCAGAATGTCCAAAGTTTCAGCGGGATTTCCAAAATGTTGAAAGGAACTCGAAACATGTCAACCTTGGTTTTGAGAATCTCTCCCGGAGTTTGAGAGATTTGGACGTGAAAGGGTACCAGTCTTGTCGGGGATTGGGAACCCTTCGCGAGAATGTCCAAAGTTTCAGCGGGATTTCCAAAATGTTGAAAGGAACTCGAAACATGTCAACCTTGGTTTTGAGAATCTCTCCCGGAGTTTGAGAGATTTGGACGTAAAAGGGTAGCAGTCTTGTCGGGGATTGGGAACCCTTCGCGAGAATGTCCAAAATTTCAGCGGGATTTCGAAAATGTTGAAAGGAACTCGAAACATGTCAACCTTGGTTTTGAGAATCTCTCCCGGAGTTTGAGAGATTTGGACGTGAAAGGGTACCAGTCTTGTCGGGGATTGGGAACCCTTCGCGAGGATGTCCAAAGTTTCAGCGGGATTTCCAAAATGTTGAAAGGAACTCGAAACATGTCAACCTTGGTTTTGAGAATCTCTCCCGGAGTTTGAGAGATTTGGACGTGAAAGGGTACCAGTCTTGTCGGGGATTGGGAACCCTTCGCGAGAATGTCCAAAGTTTCAGCGGGATTTCCAAAATGTTGAAAGGAACTCGAAACATGTGAACCTTGGTTTTGAGAATCTCTCCCGGAGATTGAGAGATTTGGACGTGAAAGGGTACCAGTCTTGTCGGGGATTGGGAACCCTTCGCGAGAATGTCCAAAGTTTCAGCGGGATTTCCAAAATGTTGAAAGGAACTCGAAACATGTCAACCTTGGTTTTGAGAATCTCTCCCGGAGTTTGAGAGATTTGGACGTGAAAGGGTACCAGTCTTGTCGGGGATTGGGAACCCTTCGCCAGAATGTCCAAAGTTTCAGCGGGATTTCCAAAATGTTGAAAGGAACTCGAAACATGTCAATTTTGGTTTTGAGAATCTCTCCCGGAGTTTGAGAGATTTGGACGTGAAAGGGTACCAGTCTTGTCGGGGATTGGGAACCCTTCGCGAGAATGTCCGAAGTTTCAGTGGGATTTCCAAAATGTTGAAAGGAACTCGAAACATGTCAACCTTGGTTTTGAGAATCTCTCCCGGAGTTTGAGAGATTTGGACGTGAAAGGGTACCAGTCTTGTCGGGGATTGGGAACCCTTCACGAGAATGTCCAAAGTTTCAGCGGGATTTCCAAAATGTTGAAAGGAACTCGAAACATGTCAACCTTGGTTTTGAGAATCTCTCCCGGAGTTTGAGAGATTTGGACGTGAAAGGGTACCACTCTTGTTCGGGATAGGGAACCCTTCGCGAGAATGTTCCAAAGTTTCAGCGGGATTTCCAAAATGTTGAAAGGAACTCGAAACATGTCAACCTTGGTTTTGAGAATCTCTCCCGGAGTTTGAGAGATTTGGACGTGAAAGGGTACCAGTCTTGTCGGGGATTGGGAACCCTTCGTGAGAATGTCCAAAGTTTCAGCGGGATTTCCAAAATGTTGAAAGGAACTCCAAACTTGTCAATCTTGATTTTGAGAATCTCTCCCGGAGTTTGAGAGATTTGGACATGAAAGGGTACCAATCTTTTTGCGGATTGGGAACCCTTCGTGAGAATGTCCAATGTTTCAGCGGGATTTCCAAAATGTTGAGAGGAACTCGAAACATGTCAACCTTGGTTTTGAGAATCTCTCCCGGAGTTTGAGAGATTTGGACGTGAAAGCGTACCAGTCTTGTTCGGCATAGGGAACCCTTCGCGAGAATGTCCAAAGTTTCAGCGGGATTTCCAAAATGTTGAAAGGAACTCGAAACATGTCAACCTTGGTTTTGAGAATCTCTCCCAGAGTTTGAGAGATTTGGACGTGAAAGGGTACCAGTCTTGTCGGGGATTGGGAACCCTTCGCCAGAATGTCCAAAGTTTCAGCGGGATTTCCAAAATGTTGAAAGGAACTCGAAACATGTCAACCTTGGTTTTGAGAATCTCTCCCGGAGTTTGAGAGATTTGGACGTGAAAGGGTACCAGTCTTGTCGGGGATTGGGAACCCTTCGCGAGAATGTCCAAAGTTTCAGCGGGATTTCCAAAATGTTGAAAGGAACTCGAAACATGTCAACCTTGGTTTTGAGAATCTCTCCCGGAGTTTGAGAGATTTGGACGTGAAAGGGTACCAGTCTTGTCGGGGATCGGGAACCCTTCGCGAGAATGTCCAAAGTTTCAGCGGGATTTGCAAAATGTTGAGAGGAACTCGAAACATGTCAACCTTGGTTTTGAGAATCTCTCCCGGAGTTTGAGAGATTTGGACGTGAAAGGGTACCAGTCTTGTCGGGGATTGGGAACCCTTCGCCAGAATGTCCAAAGTTTCAGCGGGATTTCCAAAATGTTGAAAGGAACTCGAAACATGTCAACCTTGGTTTTGAGAATCTCTCCTGGAGTTTGAGAGATTTGGACGTGAAAGGGTACCAGTCTTGTCGGGGATTGGGAACCCTTCGCCAGAATGTCCAAAGTTTCAGCGGGATTTCCAAAATGTTGAAAGGAACTCGAAACATGTCAACCTTGGTTTTGAGAATCTCTCCCGGAGTTTGAGAGATTTGGACGTGAAAGGGTACCAGTCTTGTCGGGGATTGGGAACCCTTCGCGAGAATGTCCAAAGTTTCAGCGGGATTTCCAAAATGTTGAAAGGAACTCGAAACATGTCAACCTTGGTTTTGAGAATCTCTCCCGGAGTTTGAGAGATCTGGACGTGAAAGGGTACCAGTCTTGTCGGGGATTGGGAACCCTTCGCGAGAATGTCCAAAGTTTCAGCGGGATTTCCAAAATGTTGAAAGGAACTCGAAACATGTCAACCTTGGTTTTGAGAATCTCTCCCGGAGTTTGAGAGATTTGGACGTGAAAGGGTACCAGTCTTGTCGGGGATTGGGAACCCTTCGCCAGAATGTCCAAAGTTTCAGCGGGATTTCCAAAATGTTGAAAGGAACTCGAAACATGTCAACCTTGGTTTTGAGAATCTCTCCCGGAGTTTGAGAGATTTGGACGTGAAAGGGTACCAGTCTTGTCGGGGATTGGGAACCCTTCGCCAGAATGTCCAAAGTTTCAGCGGGATTTCCAAAATGTTGAAAGGAACTCGAAACATGTCAACCTTGGTTTTGAGAATCTCTCCCGGAGTTTGAGAGATTTGGACGTGAAAGGGTACCAGTCTTGTCGGGGATTGGGAACCCTTCGCGAGAATGTCCAAAGTTTCAGCGGGATTTCCAAAATGTTGAAAGGAACTCGAAACATGTCAACCTTGGTTTTGAGAATCTCTCCCGGAGTTTGAGAGATCTGGACGTGAAAGGGTACCAGTCTTGTCGGGGATTGGGAACCCTTCGCGAGAATGTCCAAAGTTTCAGCGGGATTTCCAAAATGTTGAAAGGAACTCGAAACATGTCAACCTTGGTTTTGAGAATCTCTCCCGGAGTTTGAGAGATTTGGACGTGAAAGGGTACCAGTCTTGTCGGGGATTGGGAACCCTTCGCCAGAATGTCCAAAGTTTCAGCGGGATTTCCAAAATGTTGAAAGGAACTCGAAACATGTCAACCTTGGTTTTGAGAATCTCTCCCGGAGTTTGAGAGATTTGGACGTGAAAGGGTACCAGTCTTGTCGGGGATCGGGAACCCTTCGCGAGAATGTCCAATGTTTCAGCGGGATTTCCAAAATGTTGAAAGGAACTCGAAACATGTCAACCTTGGTTTTGAGAATCTCTCACGGAGTTTGAGAGATTTGGACGTGAAAGGGTACCAGTCTTGTCGGGGACTGGGAACCCTTCGCGAGAATGTCCAAAGTTTCAGCGGGATTTCCAAAATGTTGAAAGGAACTCGAAACATGTCAACCTTGGTTTTGAGAATCTCTCCCGGAGTTTGAGAGATTTGGACGTGAAAGCGTACCAGTCTTGTCGGGGATTGGGAACCCTTCGCCAGAATGTCCAAAGTTTCAGCGGGATTTCCAAAATGTTGAAAGGAACTCGAAACATGTCAACCTTGGTTTTGAGAATCTCTCCCGGAGTTTGAGAGATTTGGACATGAAAGTGTACCAATCTTTTTGCGGATTGGGAACCCTTCGTGAGAATGTCCAATGTTTCAGCGGGATTTCCAAAATGTTGAAAGGAACTCGAAACATGTCAACCTTGGTTTTGAGAATCTCTCCCGGAGTTTGAGAGATTTGGACGTGAAAGGGTACCAGTCTTGTTCGGGATCGGGAACCCTTCGCGAGAATGTCCAAAGTTTCAGCGGGATTTCCAAAATGTTGAGAGGAACTTGAAACATGTCAACCTTGGTTTTGAGAATCTCTCCCGGAGTTTGAGAGATTTGGACGTGAAAGCGTACCAGTCTTGTTCGGCATAGGGAACCCTTCGCGAGAATGTCCAAAGTTTCAGCGGGATTTCCAAAATGTTGAAAGGAACTCGAAACATGTCAACCTTGGTTTTGAGAATCTCTCCCGGAGTTTGAGAGATTTGGACGTGAAAGGGTACCAGTCTTGTCGGGGATTGGGAACCCTTCGCCAGAATGTCCAAAGTTTCAGCGGGATTTCCAAAATGTTGAAAGGAACTCGAAACATGTCAACCTTGGTTTTGAGAATCTCTCCCGGAGTTTGAGAGATTTGGACGTGAAAGGGTACCAGTCTTGTCGGGGATTGGGAACCCTTCGCGAGAATGTCCAAAGTTTCAGCGGGATTTCCAAAATGTTGAAAGGAACTCGAAACATGTCAACCTTGGTTTTGAGAATCTCTCCCGGAGTTTGAGAGATTTGGACGTGAAAGGGTACCAGTCTTGTCGGGGATCGGGAACCCTTCGCGAGAATGTCCAAAGTTTCAGCGGGATTTGCAAAATGTTGAGAGGAACTCGAAACATGTCAACCTTGGTTTTGAGAATCTCTCCCGGAGTTTGAGAGATTTGGACGTGAAAGGGTACCAGTCTTGTCGGGGATTGGGAACCCTTCGCCAGAATGTCCAAAGTTTCAGCGGGATTTCCAAAATGTTGAAAGGAACTCGAAACATGTCAACCTTGGTTTTGAGAATCTCTCCCGGAGTTTGAGAGATTTGGACGTGAAAGGGTACCAGTCTTGTCGGGGATTGGGAACCCTTCGCCAGAATGTCCAAAGTTTCAGCGGGATTTCCAAAATGTTGAAAGGAACTCGAAACATGTCAACCTTGGTTTTGAGAATCTCTCCCGGAGTTTGAGAGATTTGGACGTGAAAGGGTACCAGTCTTGTCGGGGATTGGGAACCCTTCGCCAGAATGTCCAAAGTTTCAGCGGGATTTCCAAAATGTTGAAAGGAACTCGAAACATGTCAACCTTGGTTTTGAGAATCTCTCCCGGAGTTTGAGAGATCTGGACGTGAAAGGGTACCAGTCTTGTCGGGGATTGGGAACCCTTCGCGAGAATGTCCAAAGTTTCAGCGGGATTTCCAAAATGTTGAAAGGAACTCGAAACATGTCAACCTTGGTTTTGAGAATCTCTCCCGGAGTTTGAGAGATTTGGACGTGAAAGGGTACCAGTCTTGTCGGGGATTGGGAACCCTTCGCCAGAATGTCCAAAGTTTCAGCGGGATTTCCAAAATGTTGAAAGGAACTCGAAACATGTCAACCTTGGTTTTGAGAATCTCTCCCGGAGTTTGAGAGATTTGGACGTGAAAGGGTACCAGTCTTGTCGGGGATCGGGAACCCTTCGCGAGAATGTCCAATGTTTCAGCGGGATTTCCAAAATGTTGAAAGGAACTCGAAACATGTCAACCTTGGTTTTGAGAATCTCTCACGGAGTTTGAGAGATTTGGACGTGAAAGGGTACCAGTCTTGTCGGGGACTGGGAACCCTTCGCGAGAATGTCCAAAGTTTCAGCGGGATTTCCAAAATGTTGAAAGGAACTCGAAACATGTCAACCTTGGTTTTGAGAATCTCTCCCGGAGTTTGAGAGATTTGGACGTGAAAGCGTACCAGTCTTGTCGGGGATTGGGAACCCTTCGCCAGAATGTCCAAAGTTTCAGCGGGATTTCCAAAATGTTGAAAGGAACTCGAAACATGTCAACCTTGGTTTTGAGAATCTCTCCCGGAGTTTGAGAGATTTGGACGTGAAAGGGTACCAGTCTTGTTCGGGATCGGGAACCCTTCGCGAGAATGTCCAAAGTTTCAGCGGGATTTCCAAAATGTTGAAAGGAACTCGAAACATGTCAACCTTGGTTTTGAGAATCTCTCCCGGAGTTTGAGAGATTTGGACGTGAAAGGGTACCAGTCTTGTCGGGGATTGGGAACCCTTCGCAAGAATGTCCAAAGTTTCAGCGGGATTTCCAAAATGTTGAGAGGAACTCGAAACATGTCAACCTTGGTTTTGAGAATCTCTCCCGGAGTTTGAGAGATTTGGACGTGAAAGGGTACCAGTCTTGTCGGGGATTGGGAACCCTTCGCCAGAATGTCCAAAGTTTCAGCGGGATTTCCAAAATGTTGAAAGGAACTCGAAACATGTCAACCTTGGTTTTGAGAATCTCTCCCGGAGTTTGAGAGATTTGGACGTGAAAGGGTACCAGTCTTGTCGGGGATTGGGAACCCTTCGCGAGAATGTCCAATGTTTCAGCGGGATTTCCAAAATGTTGAAAGGAACTCGAAACATGTCAACCTTGGTTTTGAGAATCTCTCCCGGAGTTTGAGAGATTTGGACGTGAAAGGGTACCAGTCTTGTCGGGGATTGGGAACCCTTCGCGAGAATGTCCAAAGTTTCAGCGGGATTTCCAAAATGTTGAAAGGAACTCGAAACATGTCAACCTTGGTTTTGAGAATCTCTCCCGGAGTTTGAGAGATTTGGACGTGAAAGGGTACCAGTCTTGTTCGGGATAGGGAACCCTTCGCGAGAATGTTCCAAAGTTTCAGCGGGATTTCCAAAATGTTGAAAGGAACTCGAAACATGTCAACCTTGGTTTTGAGAATCTCTCCCGGAGTTTGAGAGATTTGGACATGAAAGGGTACCAATCTTTTCGCGGATTGGGAACCCTTCGTGAGAATGTCCAATGTTTCAGCGGGATTTCCAAAATGTTGAAAGGAACACAAAACATGTCAACCTTGGTTTTGAGAATCTCTCCTGGAGTTTGAGAGATTTGGACGTGAAAGGGTACCAGTCTTGTTCGGGATCGGGAACCCTTCGCGAGAATGTCCAAAGTTTCAGCGGGATTTCCAAAATGTTGAAAGGAACTCGAAACATGTCAACCTTGGTTTTGAAAATCTCTCCCGGAGTTTGAGAGATTTGGACGTGAAAGGGTACCAGTCTTGTCGGGGATTGGGAACCCTTCGCGAGAATGTCCAAAGTTTCAGCGGGATTTCCAAAATGTTGAAAGGAACTCGAAACATGTCAACCTTGGTTTTGAGAATCTCTCCCGGAGTTTGAGAGATTTGGACGTGAAAGGGTACCAGTCTTGTCGGGGATTGGGAACCCTTCGCGAGAATGTCCAAAGTTTCAGCGGGATTTCCAAAATGTTGAAAGGAACTCGAATCATGTGAACCTTGGTTTTGAGAATCTCTCCCGGAGTTTGAGAGATTTGGACGTGAAAGGGTACCAGTCTTGTCGGGGATTGGGAACCCTTCGCCAGAATGTCCAAAGTTTCAGCGGGATTTCCAAAATGTTGAAAGGAACTCGAAACATGTCAACCTTGGTTTTGAGAATCTCTCCCGGAGTTTGAGAGATTTGGACGTGAAAGGGTACCAGTCTTGTCGGGGATTGGGAACCCTTCGCGAGAATGTCCAAAGTTTCAGCGGGATTTCCAAAATGTTGAAAGGAACTCGAATCATGTGAACCTTGGTTTTGAGAATCTCTCCCGGAGTTTGAGAGATTTGGACGTGAAAGGGTACCAGTCTTGTCGGGGATTGGGAACCCTTCGCCAGAATGTCCAAAGTTTCAGCGGGATTTCCAAAATGTTGAAAGGAACTCGAAACATGTCAACCTTGGTTTTGAGAATCTCTCCCGGAGTTTGAGAGATTTGGACGTGAAAGGGTACCAGTCTTGTCGGGGATTGGGAACCCTTCGCGAGAATGTCCAAAGTTTCAGCGGGATTTCCAAAATGTTGAAAGGAACTCGAAACATGTCAACCTTGGTTTTGAGAATCTCTCCCGGAGTTTGAGAGATTTGGACGTGAAAGGGTACCAGTCTTGTCGGGGATTGGGAACCCTTCGCGAGAATGTCCAAAGTTTCAGCGGGATTTCCAAAATGTTGAAAGGAACTCGAAACATGTCAACCTTGGTTTTGAGAATCTCTCCCGGAGTTTGAGAGATTTGGACGTGAAAGGGTACCAGTCTTGTCGGGGATTGGGAACCCTTCGCGAGAATGTCCAAAGTTTCAGCGGGATTTCCAAAATGTTGAAAGGAACTCGAAACATGTCAACCTTGGTTTTGAGAATCTCTCCCGGAGTTTGAGAGATTTGGACGTGAAAGGGTACCAGTCTTGTCGGGGATTGGGAACCCTTCGCCAGAATGTCCAAAGTTTCAGCGGGATTTCCAAAATGTTGAAAGGAACTCGAAACATGTCAACCTTGGTTTTGAGAATCTCTCCCGGAGTTTGAGAGATTTGGACGTGAAAGGGTACCAGTCTTGTCGGGGATTGGGAACCCTTCGTGAGAATGTCCAAAGTTTCAGCGAGATTTCCAAAATGTTGAAAGGAAATCGAAACATGTCAACCTTGGTTTTGAGAATCTCTCCCGGAGTTTGAGAGATTTGGACGTGAAAGGGTACCAATCTTTTCGCGGATTGGGAACCCTTCGTGAGAATGTCTAATGTTTCAGCGGGATTTCCAAAATGTTGAAAGGAACTCGAAACATGTCAACCTTGGTTTTGAGAATCTCTCCCGGAGTTTGAGAGATTTGGACGTGAAAGGGTACCAGTCTTGTTCGGGATCGGGAACCCTTCGCGAGAATGTCCAAAGTTTCAGCGGGATTTCCAAAATGTTGAAAGGAACTCGAAACATGTCAACCTTGGTTTTGAGAATCTCTCCCGGAGTTTGAGAGATTTGGACGTGAAAGGGTACCAGTCTTGTCGGGGATTGGGAACCCTTCGCGAGAATGTCCAAAGTTTCAGCAGGATTTCCAAAATGTTGAAAGGAACTCGAAACATGTCAACCTTGGTTTTGAGAATCTCTCCCGGAGTTTGAGAGATTTGGACGTGAAAGCGTACCAGTCTTGTTCGGCATAGGGAACCCTACGCGAGAATGTTCCAAAGTTTCAGCGGGATTTCCAAAATGTTGAAAGGAACTCGAAACATGTCAACCTTGGTTTTGAGAATCTCTCCCGGAGTTTGAGAGATTTGGACGTGAAAGGGTACCAGTCTTGTCGGGGATTGGGAACCCTTCGCCAGAATGTCCAAAGTTTCAGCGGGATTTCCAAAATGTTGAAAGAAACTCGAATCATGTGAACCTTGGTTTTGAGAATCTCTCCCGGAGTTTGAGAGATTTGGACGTGAAAGGGTACCAGTCTTGTCGGGGATTGGGAACCCTTCGCGAGAATGTCCAAAGTTTCAGCGGGATTTCCAAAATGTTGAAAGGAACTCGAAACATGTCAACCTTGGTTTTGAGAATCTCTCCCGGAGTTTGAGAGATTTGGACGTGAAAGGGTACCAGTCTTGTCGGGGATTGGGAACCCTTCGCGAGAATGTCCAAAGTTTCAGCGGGATTTCCAAAATGTTGAAAGGAACTCGAAACCTGTCAACCTTGGTTTTGAGAATCTCTCCCGGAGTTTGAGAGATTTGGACGTGAAAGGGTACCAGTCTTGTCGGGGATTGGGAACCCTTCGTGAGAATGTCCAAAGTTTCAGCGGGATTTCCAAAATGCTGAAAGGAACTCGAAACATGTCAACCTTGGTTTTGAGAATCTCTCCCGGAGTTTGAGAGATTTGGACGTGAAAGGGTACCAGTCTTGTTCGGGATCGGGAACCCTTCGCGAGAATGTCCAAAGTTTCAGCGGGATTTCCAAAATGTTGAAAGGAACTCGAAACATGTCAACCTTGGTTTTGAGAATCTCTCCCGGAGTTTGAGAGATTTGGACGTGAAAGGGTACCAGTCTTGTCGGGGATTGGGAACCCTTCGCGAGAATGTCCAAAGTTTCAGCGGGATTTCCAAAATGTTGAAAGGAACTCGAAACATGTCAAGCTTGGTTTTGAGAATCTCTCCCGGAGTTTGAGAGATTTGGACGTGAAAGGGTACCACTCTTGTTCGGGATAGGGAACCCTTCGCGAGAATGTTCCAAAGTTTCAGCGGGATTTCCAAAATGTTGAAAGGAACTCGAAACATGTCAACCTTGGTTTTGAGAATCTCTCCCGGAGTTTGAGAGATTTGGACGTGAAAGGGTACCAGTCTTGTTCGGGATAGGGAACCCTTCGCGAGAATGTTCCAAAGTTTCAGCGGGATTTCCAAAATGTTGAAAGGAACTCGAAACATGTCAACCTTGGTTTTGAGAATCTCTCCCGGAGTTTGAGAGATTTGGACGTGAAAGGGTACCAGTCTTGTCGGGGATTGGGAACCCTTCGCGAGAATGTCCAAAGTTTCAGCGGGATTTCCAAAATGTTGAAAGGAACTCGAAACATGTGAACCTTGGTTTTGAGAATCTCTCCCGGAGTTTGAGAGATTTGGACGTGAAAGGGTACCAGTCTTGTCGGGGATTTGGAACCCTTCGCGAGAATGTCCAATGTTTCAGCGGGATTTGCAAAATGTTGAAAGGAACTCGAAACATGTCAACCTTGGTTTTGAGAATCTCTCCCAGAGTGTGAGAGATTTAGACGTGAAAGGGTACCAGTCTTGTCGGGGATTGGGAACCCTTCGCGAGAATGTCCAAAGTTTCAGCGGGATTTCCAAAATGTTGAAAGGAACTCGAAACATGTCAACCTTGGTTTTGAGAATCTCTCCCGGAGTTTGAGAGATTTGGACATGAAAGGGTACCAGTCTTGTTCGGGATAGGGAACCCTTCGCGAGAATGTTCCAAAGTTTCAGCGGGATTTCCAAAATGTTGAAAGGAACTCGAAACATGTCAACCTTGGTTTTGAGAATCTCTCCCGGAGTTTGAGAGATTTGGACGTGAAAGGGTACCAGTCTTGTTCGGGATAGGGAACCCTTCGCGAGAATGTTCCAAAGTTTCAGCGGGATTTCCAAAATGTTGAAAGGAACTCGAAACATGTCAACCTTGGTTTTGAGAATCTCTCCCGGAGTTTGAGAGATTTGGACGTGAAAGGGTACCAGTCTTGTCGGGGATTGGGAACCCTTCGCGAGAATGTCCAAAGTTTCAGCGGGATTTCCAAAATGTTGAAAGGAACTCGAAACATGTCAACCTTGGTTTTGAGAATCTCTCCCGGAGTTTGAGAGATTTGGACGTGAAAGGGTACCAGTCTTGTCGGGGATTGGGAACCCTTCGCGAGAATGTCCAATGTTTCAGCGGGATTTGCAAAATGTTGAAAGGAACTCGAAACATGTCAACCTTGGTTTTGAGAATCTCTCCCGGAGTGTGAGAGATTTAGACGTGAAAGGGTACCAGTCTTGTCGGGGATTGGGAACCCTTCGCGAGAATGTCCAAAGTTTCAGGGGGATTTCCAAAATGTTGAAAGGAACTCGAAACATGTCAACCTTGGTTTTGAGAATCTCTCCCGGAGTTTGAGAGATTTGGACGTGAAAGGGTACCAGTCTTGTCGGGGATTGGGAACCCTTCGCGAGAATGTCCAAAGTTTCAGTGGGATTTCCAAAATGTTGAAAGGAACTCGAAACATGTCAACCTTGGTTTTGAGAATCTCTCCCGGAGTTTGAGAGATTTGGACGTGAAAGGGTACCAGTCTTGTCGGGGATTGGGAACCCTTCGCGAGAATGTCCAAAGTTTCAGCGGGATTTCCAAAATGTTGAAAGGAACTCGAAACATGTCAACCTTGGTTTTGAGAATCTCTCCCGGAGTTTGAGAGATTTGGACGTGAAAGGGTACCAGTCTTGTCGGGGATTGGGAACCCTTCGCGAGAATGTCCAAAGTTTCAGCGGGATTTCCAAAATGTTGAAAGGAACTCGAAACATGTCAACCTTGGTTTTGAGAATCTCTCCCGGAGTTTGAGAGATTTGGACGTGAAAGGGTACCAGTCTTGTCGGGGATTGGGAACCCTTCGCCAGAATGTCCAAAGTTTCAGCGGGATTTCCAAAATGTTGAAAGGAACTCGAAACATGTCAACCTTGGTTTTGAGAATCTCTCCCGGAGTTTGAGAGATTTGGACGTGAAAGGGTACCAGTCTTGTCGGGGATTGGGAACCCTTCGCCAGAATGTCCAAAGTTTCAGCGGGATTTCCAAAATGTTGAAAGGAACTCGAAACATGTCAACCTTGGTTTTGAGAATCTCTCCCGGAGTTTGAGAGATTTGGACGTGAAAGGGTACCAGTCTTGTCGGGGATTGGGAACCCTTCGCGAGAATGTCCAATGTTTCAGCGGGATTTGCAAAATGTTGAAAGGAACTCGAAACATGTCAACCTTGGTTTTGAGAATCTCTCCCGGAGTTTGAGAGATCTGGACGTGAAAGGGTACCAGTCTTGTCGGGGATTGGGAACCCTTCGCGAGAATGTCCAAAGTTTCAGCGGGATTTCCAAAATGTTGAAAGGAACTCGAAACATGTCAACCTTGGTTTTGAGAATCTCTCCCAGAGTTTGAGAGATTTGGACGTGAAAGGGTACCAGTCTTGTCGGGGATTGGGAACCCTTCGCGAGAATGTCCAAAGTTTCAGCGGGATTTCCAAAATGTTGAAAGGAACTCGAAACATGTCAACCTTGGTTTTGAGAATCTCTCCCGGAGTTTGAGAGATTTGGACGTGAAAGGGTACCAGTCTTGTCGGGGATTGGGAACCCTTCGCGAGAATGTCCAAAGTTTCAGCGGGATTTCCAAAATGTTGAAAGGAACTCGAAACATGTCAACCTTGGTTTTGAGAATCTCTCCCGGAGTTTGAGAGATTTGGACGTGAAAGGGTACCAGTCTTGTCGGGGATTGGGAACCCTTCGTGAGAATGTTCCAAAGTTTCAGCGGGATTTCCAAAATGTTGAAAGGAACTCGAAACATGTCAATCTTGGTTTTGAGAATCTCTCCCGGAGTTTGAGAGATTTGGACATGAAAGGGTACCAATCTTTTCGCGGATTGGGAACCCTTCGTGAGAATGTCCAATGTTTCAGCGGGATTTCCAAAATGTTGAGAGGAACTCGAAACATGTCAACCTTGGTTTTGAGAATCTCTCCCGGAGTTTGAGAGATTTGGACGTGAAAGGGTACCAGTCTTGTTCGGGATCGGGAACCCTTCGTGAGAATGTCCAAAGTTTCAGCGGGATTTCCAAAATGTTGAGAGGAACTCGAAACATGTCAACCTTGGTTTTAAGAATCTCTCCCGGAGTTTGAGAGATTTGGACGTGAAAGGGTACCAGTCTTGTCGGGGATTGGGAACCCTTCGCGAGAATGTCCAAAGTTTCAGCGGGATTTCCAAAATGTTGAAAGGAACTCGAAACATGTCAACCTTGGTTTTGAGAATCTCTCCCGGAGTTTGAGAGATTTGGACGTGAAAGGGTACCAGTCTTGTCGGGGATTGGGAACCCTTCGCCAGAATGTCCAAAGTTTCAGCGGGATTTCCAAAATGTTGAAAGGAACTCGAAACATGTCAACCTTGGTTTTGAGAATCTCTCCCGGAGTTTGAGAGATTTGGACGTGAAAGGGTACCAGTCTTGTCGGGGATTGGGAACCCTTCGCGAGAATGTCCAAAGTTTCAGCGGGATTTCCAAAATGTTGAAAGGAACTCGAAACATGTCAACCTTGGTTTTGAGAATCTCTCACGGAGTTTGAGAGATTTGGACGTGAAAGGGTACCAGTCTTGTCGGGGATCGGGAACCCTTCGCCAGAATGTCCAAAGTTTCAGCGGGATTTCCAAAATGTTGAAAGGAACTCGAAACATGTCAACCTTGGTTTTGAGAATCTCTCCCGGAGTTTGAGAGATTTGGACGTGAAAGGGTACCAGTCTTGTCGGGGATTGGGAACCCTTCGCCAGAATGTCCAAAGTTTCAGCGGGATTTCCAAAATGTTGAAAGGAACTCGAAACATGTCAACCTTGGTTTTGAGAATCTCTCCCGGAGTTTGAGAGATTTGGACGTGAAAGGGTACCAGTCTTGTCGGGGATTGGGAACCCTTCGCGAGAATGTCCAATGTTTCAGCGGGATTTGCAAAATGTTGAAAGGAACTCGAAACATGTCAACCTTGGTTTTGAGAATCTCTCCCGGAGTTTGAGAGATTTGGACGTGAAAGGGTACCAGTCTTGTCGGGGATTGGGAACCCTTCGCGAGAATGTCCAAAGTTTCAGCGGGATTTCCAAAATGTTGAAAGGAACTCGAAACATGTCAACCTTGGTTTTGAGAATCTCTCCCGGAGTTTGAGAGATCTGGACGTGAAAGGGTACCAGTCTTGTCGGGGATTGGGAACCCTTCGCCAGAATGTCCAAAGTTTCAGCGGGATTTGCAAAATGTTGAAAGGAACTCGAAACATGTCAACCTTGGTTTTGAGAATCTCTCCCGGAGTTTGAGAGATTTGGACGTGAAAGGGTACCAGTCTTGTCGGGGATTGGGAACCCTTCGCCAGAATGTCCAAAGTTTCAGCGGGATTTCCAAAATGTTGAAAGGAACTCGAAACATGTCAACCTTGGTTTTGAGAATCTCTCCCGGAGTTTGAGAGATTTGGACGTGAAAGGGTACCAGTCTTGTCGGGGATCGGGAACCCTTCGCGAGAATGTCCAATGTTTCAGCGGGATTTCCAAAATGTTGAAAGGAACTCGAAACATGTCAACCTTGGTTTTGAGAATCTCTCCCGGAGTTTGAGAGATTTGGACGTGAAAGGGTACCAGTCTTGTCGGGGACTGGGAACCCTTCGCGAGAATGTCCAAAGTTTCAGCGGGATTTCCAAAATGTTGAGAGGAACTCGAAACATGTCAACCTTGGTTTTGAGAATCTCTCCCGGAGTTTGAGAGATTTGGACGTGAAAGCGTACCAGTCTTGTCGGGGATTGGGAACCCTTCGCCAGAATGTCCAAAGTTTCAGCGGGATTTCCAAAATGTTGAAAGGAACTCGAAACATGTCAACCTTGGTTTTGAGAATCTCTCCCGGAGTTTGAGAGATTTGGACGTGAAAGGGTACCAGTCTTGTTCGGGATCGGGAACCCTTCGCGAGAATGTCCAAAGTTTCAGCGGGATTTCCAAAATGTTGAAAGGAACTCGAAACATGTCAACCTTGGTTTTGAGAATCTCTCCCGGTGTTTGAGAGATTTGGACATGAAAGTGTACCAGTCTTGTCGGGGATTGGGAACCCTTCGCGAGAATGTCCAAATTTTCAGCGGGATTTCCAAAATGTTGAAAGGAACTCGAAACATGTCAAGCTTGGTTTTTTAGAATCTCTCCCGGAGTTTGAGAGATTTGGACGTGAAAGGGTACCAGTCTTGTTCGGGTTAGGGAACCCTTCGCGAGAATGTTCCAAAGTTTCAGCGGGATTTCCAAAATGTTGAAAGGAACTCGAAACATGTCAACCTTGGTTTTGAGAATCTCTCCCGGAGTTTGAGAGATTTGGACGTGAAAGGGTACCAGTCTTGTCGGGGATTGGGAACCCTTCGCGAGAATGTCCAAAGTTTCAGCGGGATTTCCAAAATGTTGAAAGGAACTCGAATCATGTGAACCTTGGTTTTGAGAATCTCTCCCGGAGTTTGAGAGATTTGGACGTGAAAGGGTACCAGTCTTGTCGGGGATTGGGAACCCTTCGCCAGAATGTCCAAAGTTTCAGCGGGATTTCCAAAATGTTGAAAGGAACTCGAAACATGTCAACCTTGGTTTTGAGAATCTCTCCCGGAGTTTGAGAGATTTGGACGTGAAAGGGTACCAGTCTTGTCGGGGACTGGGAACCCTTCGCGAGAATGTCCAAAGTTTCAGGGGGATTTCCAAAATGTTGAAAGGAACTCGAAACATGTCAACCTTGGTTTTGAGAATCTCTCCCGGAGTTTGAGAGATTTGGACGTGAAAGGGTACCAGTCTTGTCGGGGATTGGGAACCCTTCGCGAGAATGTCCAAAGTTTCAGCGGGATTTCCAAAATGTTGAAAGGAACTCGAATCATGTCAACCTTGGTTTTGAGAATCTCTCCCGGAGTTTGAGAGATTTGGACGTGAAAGGGTACCAGTCTTGTCGGGGATTGGGAACCCTTCGCGAGAATGTCCAAAGTTTCAGGGGGATTTCCAAAATGTTGAAAGGAACTCGAAACATGTCAACCTTGGTTTTGAGAATCTCTCCCGGAGTTTGAGAGATTTGGACGTGAAAGGGTACCAGTCTTGTCGGGGATTGGGAACCCTTCGCGAGAATGTCCAAAGTTTCAGCGGGATTTCCAAAATGTTGAAAGGAACTCGAAACATGTCAACCTTGGTTTTGAGAATCTCTCCCGGAGTTTGAGAGATTTGGACGTGAAAGGGTACCAGTCTTGTCGGGGATTGGGAACCCTTCGCGAGAATGTCCAAAGTTTCAGCGGGATTTCCAAAATGTTGAAAGGAACTCGAAACATGTCAACCTTGGTTTTGAGAATCTCTCCCGGAGTTTGAGAGATTTGGACGTGAAAGGGTACCAGTCTTGTCGGCGATTGGGAACCCTTCGCGAGAATGTCCAAAGTTTCAGCGGGATTTCCAAAATGTTGAAAGGAACTCGAAACATGTGAACCTTGGTTTTGAGAATCTCTCCCGGAGTTTGAGAGATTTGGACGTGAAAGGGTACCAGTCTTGTCGGGGATTGGGAACCCTTCGTGAGAATGTCCAAAGTTTCAGCGGGATTTCCAAAATGTTGAAAGGAACTCGAAACATGTCAATCTTGGTTTTGAGAATCTCTCCCGGAGTTTGAGAGATTTGGACATGAAAGGGAACCAATCTTTTCGCGGATTGGGAACCCTTCGTGAGAATGTCCAATGTTTCAGCGGGATTTCCAAAATGTTGAGAGGAACTCGAAACATGTCAACCTTGGTTTTGAGAATCTCTCCCGGAGTTTGAGAGATTTGGACGTGAAAGGGTACCAGTCTTGTTCGGGATCGGGAACCCTTCGCGAGAATGTCCAAAGTTTCAGCGGGATTTCCAAAATGTTGAGAGGAACTCGAAACATGTCAACCTTGGTTTTAAGAATCTCTCCCGGAGTTTGAGAGATTTGGACGTGAAAGGGTACCAGTCTTGTCGGGGATTGGGAACCCTTCGCGAGAATGTCCAAAGTTTCAGCGGGATTTCCAAAATGTTGAAAGGAACTCGAAACATGTCAACCTTGGTTTTGAGAATCTCTCCCGGAGTTTGAGAGATTTGGACGTGAAAGGGTACCAGTCTTGTCGGTGAACGGGAACCCTTCGCCAGAATGTCCAAAGTTTCAGCGGGATTTCCAAAATGTTGAAAGGAACTCGAAACATGTCAACCTTGGTTTTGAGAATCTCTCCCGGAGTTTGAGAGATTTGGACGTGAAAGGGTACCAGTCTTGTCGGGGATTGGGAACCCTTCGCGAGAATGTCCAAAGTTTCAGCGGGATTTCCAAAATGTTGAAAGGAACTCGAAACATGTCAACCTTGGTTTTGAGAATCTCTCCCGGAGTTTGAGAGATTTGGACGTGAAAGGGTACCAGTCTTGTCGGGGATCGGGAACCCTTCGCGAGAATGTCCAAAGTTTCAGCGGGATTTCCAAAATGTTGAGAGGAACTCGAAACATGTCAACCTTGGTTTTGAGAATCTCTCCCGGAGTTTGAGAGATTTGGACGTGAAAGGGTACCAGTCTTGTCGGGGATTGGGAACCCTTCGCCAGAATGTCCAAAGTTTCAGCGGGATTTCCAAAATGTTGAAAGGAACTCGAAACATGTCAACCTTGGTTTTGAGAATCTCTCCCGGAGTTTGAGAGATTTGGACGTGAAAGGGTACCAGTCTTGTCGGGGATTGGGAACCCTTCGCGAGAATGTCCAATGTTTCAGCGGGATTTGCAAAATGTTGAAAGGAACTCGAAACATGTCAACCTTGGTTTTGAGAATCTCTCCCGGACTTTGAGAGATTTAGACGTGAAAGGGTACCAGTCTTGTCGGGCATTGGGAACCCTTCGCGAGAATGTCCAAAGTTTCAGCGGGATTTCCAAAATGTTGAAAGGAACTCGAAACATGTCAACCTTGGTTTTGAGAATCTCTCCCAGAGTTTGAGAGATCTGGACGTGAAAGAGTACCAGTCTTGTCGGGGATTGGGAACCCTTCGCCAGAATGTCCAAAGTTTCAGCGGGATTTCCAAAATGTTGAAAGGAACTCGAAACATGTCAACCTTGGTTTTGAGAATCTCTCCCGGAGTTTGAGAGATTTGGACGTGAAAGGGTACCAGTCTTGTCGGGGATTGGGAACCCTTCGCCAGAATGTCCAAAGTTTCAGCGGGATTTCCAAAATGTTGAAAGGAACTCGAAACATGTGAACCTTGGTTTTGAGAATCTCTCCCGGAGTTTGAGAGATTTGGACGTGAAAGGGTACCAGTCTTGTCGGGGATTGGGAACCCTTCGCGAGAATGTCCAAAGTTTCAGCGGGATTTCCAAAATGTTGAAAGGAACTCGAAACATGTCAACCTTGGTTTTGAGAATCTCTCCCGGAGTTTAAGAGATTTGGACGTGAAAGGGTACCAGTCTTGTCGGGGATTGGGAACCCTTCGCGAGAATGTCCAAAGTTTCAGCGGGATTTCCAAAATGTTGAAAGGAACTCGAAACATGTCAACCTTGGTTTTGAGAATCTCTCCCGGAGTTTGAGAGATTTGGACGTGAAAGGGTACCAGTCTTGTCGGGGATTGGGAACCCTTCGCGAGAATGTCCAATGTTTCAGCGGGATTTGCAAAATGTTGAAAGGAACTCGAAACATGTCAACCTTGGTTTTGAGAATCTCTCCCGGAGTTTGAGAGATTTGGACGTGAAAGGGTACCAGTCTTGTCGGGGATTGGGAACCCTTCGCGAGAATGTCCAAAGTTTCAGCGGGATTTCCAAAATGTTGAAAGGAACTCGAAACATGTCAACCTTGGTTTTGAGAATCTCTCCCGGAGTTTGAGAGATCTGGACGTGAAAGGGTACCAGTCTTGTCGGGGATTGGGAACCCTTCGCGAGAATGTCCAAAGTTTCAGCGGGATTTCCAAAATGTTGAAAGGAACTCGAAACATGTCAACCTTGGTTTTGAGAATCTCTCCCGGAGTTTGAGAGATTTGGACGTGAAAGGGTACCAGTCTTGTCGGGGATTGGGAACCCTTCGCCAGAATGTCCAAAGTTTCAGCGGGATTTCCAAAATGTTGAAAGGAACTCGAAACATGTCAACCTTGGTTTTGAGAATCTCTCCCGGAGTTTGAGAGATTTGGACGTGAAAGGGTACCAGTCTTGTCGGGGATCGGGAACCCTTCGCGAGAATGTCCAATGTTTCAGCGGGATTTCCAAAATGTTGAAAGGAACTCGAAACATGTCAACCTTGGTTTTGAGAATCTCTCCCGGAGTTTGAGAGATTTGGACGTGAAAGGGTACCAGTCTTGTCGGGGATTGGGAACCCTTCGCGAGAATGTCCAAAGTTTCAGCGGGATTTCCAAAATGTTGAGAGGAACTCGAAACATGTCAACCTTGGTTTTGAGAATCTCTCCCGGAGTTTGAGAGATTTGGACGTGAAAGCGTACCAGTCTTGTCGGGGATTGGGAACCCTTCGCCAGAATGTCCAAAGTTTCAGCGGGATTTCCAAAATGTTGAAAGGAACTCGAAACATGTCAACCTTGGTTTTGAGAATCTCTCCCGGAGTTTGAGAGATTTGGACGTGAAAGGGTACCAGTCTTGTTCGGGATTGGGAACCCTTCGCGAGAATGTCCAAAGTTTCAGCGGGATTTCCAAAATGTTGAAAGGAACTCGAAACATGTCAACCTTGGTTTTGAGAATCTCTCCCGGAGTTTGAGAGATTTGGACGTGAAAGGGTACCAGTCTTGTCGGGGATTGGGAACCCTTCGCCAGAATGTCCAAAGTTTCAGCGGGATTTCCAAAATGTTGAAAGGAACTCGAAACATGTCAACCTTGGTTTTGAGAATCTCTCCCGGAGTTTGAGAGATTTGGACGTGAAAGGGTACCAGTCTTGTTCGGGATAGGGAACCCTTCACGAGAATGTTCCAAAGTTTCAGCGGGATTTCCAAAATGTTGAAAGGAACTCGAAACATGTCAACCTTGGTTTTGAGAATCTCTCCCGGAGTTTGAGAGATTTGGACATGAAAGGGTACCAATCTTTTCGCGGATTGGGAACCCTTCGTGAGAATGTCCAATGTTTCAGCGGGATTTCCAAAATGTTGAAAGGAACACGAAACATGTCAACCTTGGTTTTGAGAATCTCTCCCGGAGTTTGAGAGATTTGGACGTGAAAGGGTACCAGTCTTGTTCGGGATCGGGAACCCTTCGCGAGAATGTCCAAAGTTTCAGCGGGATTTCCAAAATGTTGAAAGGAACTCGAAACATGTCAACCTTGGTTTTGAGAATCTCTCCCGGTGTTTGAAAGATTTGGACGTGAAAGTGTACCAGTCTTGTCGGGGATTGGGAACCCTTCGCGAGAATGTCCAAAGTTTCAGCGGGATTTCCAAAATGTTGAAAGGAACTCGAAACATGTCAAGCTTGGTTTTGAGAATCTCTCCCGGAGTTTGAGAGATTTGGACGTGAAAGGGTACCAGTCTTGTTCGGGATAGGGAACCCTTCGCGAGAATGTTCCAAAGTTTCAGCGGGATTTCCAAAATGTTGAAAGGAACTCGAAACATGTCAACCTTGGTTTTGAGAATCTCTCCCGGAGTTTGAGAGATTTGGACGTGAAAGGGTACCAATCTTGTCGGGGATTGGGAACCCTTCGCCAGAATGTCCAAAGTTTCAGCGGGATTTCCAAAATGTTGAAAGGAACTCGAATCATGTGAACCTTGGTTTTGAGCATCTCTCCCGGAGTTTGAGAGATTTGGACGTGAAAGGGTACCAGTCTTGTCGGGGACTGGGAACCCTTCGCGAGAATGTCCAAAGTTTCAGGGGGATTTCCAAAATGTTGAAAGGAACTCGAAACATGTCAACCTTGGTTTTGAGAATCTCTCCCGGAGTTTGAGAGATTTGGACGTGAAAGGGTACCAGTCTTGTTCGGGATTGGGAACCCTTCGCGAGAATGTCCAAAGTTTCAGCGGGATTTCCAAAATGTTGAAAGGAACTCGAAACATGTCAACCTTGGTTTTGAGAATCTCTCCCGGAGTTTGAGAGATTTGGACGTGAAAGGGTACCAGTCTTGTCGGGGATTGGGAACCCTTCGCGAGAATGTCCAAAGTTTCAGCGGGATTTCCAAAATGTTGAAAGGAACTCGAAACATGTCAACCTTGGTTTTGAGAATCTCTCCCGGAGTTTGAGAGATTTGGACGTGAAAGGGTACCAGTCTTGTCGGGGATTGGGAACCCTTCGCGAGAATGTCCAAAGTTTCAGCGGGATTTCCAAAATGTTGAAAGGAACTCGAAACATGTCAACCTTGGTTTTGAGAATCTCTCCCGGAGTTTGAGAGATTTGGACGTGAAAGGGTACCAGTCTTGTCGGGGATTGGGAACCCTTCGCGAGAATGTCCAAAGTTTCAGCGGGATTTCCAAAATGTTGAAAGGAACTCGAAACATGTCAACCTTGGTTTTGAGAATCTCTCCCGGAGTTTGAGAGATTTGGACGTGAAAGGGTACCAGTCTTGTTCGGGATAGGGAACCCTTCGCGAGAATGTTCCAAAGTTTCAGCGGGATTTCCAAAATGTTGAAAGGAACTCGAAACATGTCAACCTTGGTTTTGAGAATCTCTCCCGGAGTTTGAGAGATTTGGACGTGAAAGGGTACCAGTCTTGTCGGGGATTGGGAACCCTTCGCCAGAATGTCCAAAGTTTCAGCGGGATTTCCAAAATGTTGAAAGGAACTCGAATCATGTGAACCTTGGTTTTGAGAATCTCTCCCGGAGTTTGAGAGATTTGGACGTGAAAGGGTACCAGTCTTGTCAGGGATTGGGAACCCTTCGCGAGAATGTCCAAAGTTTCAGCGGGATTTCCAAAATGTTGAAAGGAACTCGAAACATGTCAACCTTGGTTTTGAGAATCTCTCCCGGAGTTTGAGAGATTTGGACGTGAAAGCGTACCAGTCTTGTCGGGGATTGGGAACCCTTCGCGAGAATGTCCAAAGTTTCAGCGGGATTTCCAAAATGTTGAAAGGAACTCGAAACATGTCAAGCTTGGTTTTGAGAATCTCTCCCGGAGTTTGAGAGATTTGGACGTGAAAGGGTACCAGTCTTGTTCGGGATAGGGAACCCTTCGCGAGAATGTTCCAAAGTTTCAGCGGGATTTCCAAAATGTTGAAAGGAACTCGAAACATGTCAACCTTGGTTTTGAGAATCTCTCCCGGAGTTTGAGAGATTTGGACGTGAAAGGGTACCAGTCTTGTCGGGGATTGGGAACCCTTCGCGAGAATGTCCAAAGTTTCAGCGGGATTTCCAAAATGTTGAAAGGAACTCGAAACATGTCAACCTTGGTTTTGAGAATCTCTCCCGGTGTTTGAAAGATTTGGACGTGAAAGTGTACCAGTCTTGTCGGGGATTGGGAACCCTTCGCGAGAATGTCCAAAGTTTCAGCGGGATTTCCAAAATGTTGAAAGGAACTCGAAACATGTCAAGCTTGGTTTTGAGAATCTCTCCCGGAGTTTGAGAGATTTGGACGTGAAAGGGTACCAGTCTTGTTCGGGATAGGGAACCCTTCGCGAGAATGTTCCAAAGTTTCAGCGGGATTTCCAAAATGTTGAAAGGAACTCGAAACATGTCAACCTTGGTTTTGAGAATCTCTCCCGGAGTTTGAGAGATTTGGACGTGAAAGGGTACCAATCTTGTCGGGGATTGGGAACCCTTCGCCAGAATGTCCAAAGTTTCAGCGGGATTTCCAAAATGTTGAAAGGAACTCGAATCATGTGAACCTTGGTTTTGAGCATCTCTCCCGGAGTTTGAGAGATTTGGACGTGAAAGGGTACCAGTCTTGTCGGGGACTGGGAACCCTTCGCGAGAATGTCCAAAGTTTCAGGGGGATTTCCAAAATGTTGAAAGGAACTCGAAACATGTCAACCTTGGTTTTGAGAATCTCTCCCGGAGTTTGAGAGATTTGGACGTGAAAGGGTACCAGTCTTGTTCGGGATTGGGAACCCTTCGCGAGAATGTCCAAAGTTTCAGCGGGATTTCCAAAATGTTGAAAGGAACTCGAAACATGTCAACCTTGGTTTTGAGAATCTCTCCCGGAGTTTGAGAGATTTGGACGTGAAAGGGTACCAGTCTTGTCGGGGATTGGGAACCCTTCGCGAGAATGTCCAAAGTTTCAGCGGGATTTCCAAAATGTTGAAAGGAACTCGAAACATGTCAACCTTGGTTTTGAGAATCTCTCCCGGAGTTTGAGAGATTTGGACGTGAAAGGGTACCAGTCTTGTCGGGGATTGGGAACCCTTCGCGAGAATGTCCAAAGTTTCAGCGGGATTTCCAAAATGTTGAAAGGAACTCGAAACATGTCAACCTTGGTTTTGAGAATCTCTCCCGGAGTTTGAGAGATTTGGACGTGAAAGGGTACCAGTCTTGTCGGGGATTGGGAACCCTTCGCGAGAATGTCCAAAGTTTCAGCGGGATTTCCAAAATGTTGAAAGGAACTCGAAACATGTCAACCTTGGTTTTGAGAATCTCTCCCGGAGTTTGAGAGATTTGGACGTGAAAGGGTACCAGTCTTGTTCGGGATAGGGAACCCTTCGCGAGAATGTTCCAAAGTTTCAGCGGGATTTCCAAAATGTTGAAAGGAACTCGAAACATGTCAACCTTGGTTTTGAGAATCTCTCCCGGAGTTTGAGAGATTTGGACGTGAAAGGGTACCAGTCTTGTCGGGGATTGGGAACCCTTCGCCAGAATGTCCAAAGTTTCAGCGGGATTTCCAAAATGTTGAAAGGAACTCGAATCATGTGAACCTTGGTTTTGAGAATCTCTCCCGGAGTTTGAGAGATTTGGACGTGAAAGGGTACCAGTCTTGTCAGGGATTGGGAACCCTTCGCGAGAATGTCCAAAGTTTCAGCGGGATTTCCAAAATGTTGAAAGGAACTCGAAACATGTCAACCTTGGTTTTGAGAATCTCTCCCGGAGTTTGAGAGATTTGGACGTGAAAGCGTACCAGTCTTGTCGGGGATTGGGAACCCTTCGCGAGAATGTCCAAAGTTTCAGCGGGATTTCCAAAATGTTGAAAGGAACTCGAAACATGTCAAGCTTGGTTTTGAGAATCTCTCCCGGAGTTTGAGAGATTTGGACGTGAAAGGGTACCAGTCTTGTTCGGGATAGGGAACCCTTCGCGAGAATGTTCCAAAGTTTCAGCGGGATTTCCAAAATGTTGAAAGGAACTCGAAACATGTCAACCTTGGTTTTGAGAATCTCTCCCGGAGTTTGAGAGATTTGGACGTGAAAGGGTACCAGTCTTGTCGGGGATTGGGAACCCTTCGCGAGAATGTCCAAAGTTTCAGCGGGATTTCCAAAATGTTGAAAGGAACTCGAAACATGTCAACCTTGGTTTTGAGAATCTCTCCCGGAGTTTGAGAGATTTGGACGTTAAAGGGTACCAGTCTTGTCGGTGAACGGGAACCCTTCGCGAGAATGTCCAAAGTTTCAGCGGGATTTCCAAAATGTTGAAAGGAACTCGAAACATGTCAACCTTGGTTTTGAGAATCTCTCCCGGAGTTTGAGAGATTTGGACGTGAAAGGGTACCAGTCTTGTTCGGGATAGGGAACCCTTCGCGAGAATGTTCCAAAGTTTCAGCGGGATTTCCAAAATGTTGAAAGGAACTCGAAACATGTCAATCTTGGTTTTGAGAATCTCTCCCGGAGTTTGAGAGATTTGGACGTGAAAGGGTACCAGTCTTGTCGGGGATTGGGAACCCTTCGCGAGAATGTCCAAAGTTTCAGCGGGATTTCCAAAATGTTGAAAGGAACTCGAAACATGTCAACCTTGGTTTTGAGAATCTCTCCCGGAGTTTGAGAGATTTGGACGTGAAAGGGTACCAGTCTTGTCGGGGATTGGGAACCCTTCGCGAGAATGTCCAAAGTTTCAGCGGGATTTGCAAAATGTTGAAAGGAACTCGAAACATGTCAACCTTGGTTTTGAGAATCTCTCCCGGAGTTTGAGAGATTTGGACGTGAAAGGGTACCAGTCTTGTCGGGGATTGGGAACCCTTCGCGAGAATGTCCAAAGTTTCAGCGGGATTTCCAAAATGTTGAAAGGAACTCGAAACATGTCAACCTTGGTTTTGAGAATCTCTCCCGGAGTTTGAGAGATTTGGACGTGAAAGGGTACCAGTCTTGTCGGGGATTGGGAACCCTTCGCCAGAATGTTCCAAAGTTTCAGCGGGATTTCCAAAATGTTGAAAGGAACTCGAAACATGTCAACCTTGGTTTTGAGAATCTCTCCCGGAGTTTGAGAGATTTGGACGTGAAAGGGTACCAGTCTTGTCGGGGATTGGGAACCCTTCGCGAGAATGTCCAAAGTTTCAGCGGGATTTCCAAAATGTTGAAAGGAACTCGAAACATGTCAACCTTGGTTTTGAGAATCTCTCCCGGAGTTTGAGAGATTTGGACGTGAAAGGGTACCAGTCTTGTCGGGGATTGGGAACCCTTCGCGAGAATGTCCAAAGTTTCAGCGGGATTTGCAAAATGTTGAAAGGAACTCGAAACATGTCAACCTTGGTTTTGAGAATCTCTCCCGGAGTTTGAGAGATTTAGACGTGAAAGGGTACCAGTCTTGTCGGGGATTGGGAACCCTTCGCGAGAATGTCCATAGTTTCAGCGGGATTTCCAAAATGTTGAAAGGAACTCGAAACATGTCAACCTTGGTTTTGAGAATCTCTCCCGGAGTTTGAGAGATTTGGACGTGAAAGGGTACCAGTCTTGTCGGGGATTGGGAACCCTTCGCGAGAATGTCCAAAGTTTCAGCGGGATTTCCAAAATGTTGAAAGGAACTCGAAACATGTCAACCTTGGTTTTGAGAATCTCTCCCGGAGTTTGAGAGATTTGGACGTGAAAGGGTAGCAGTCTTGTCGGGGATTGGGAACCCTTCGCGAGAATGTCCAAAGTTTCAGCGGGATTTCCAAAATGTTGAAAGGAACTCGAAACATGTCAACCTTGGTTTTGAGAATCTCTCCCGGAGTTTGAGAGATTTGGACGTGAAAGGGTACCAGTCTTGTCGGGGATTGGGAACCCTTCGCGAGAATGTCCAAAGTTTCAGCGGGATTTCCAAAATGTTGAAAGGAACTCGAAACATGTCAACCTTGGTTTTGAGAATCTCTCCCGGAGTTTGAGAGATTTGGACGTGAAAGGGTACCAGTCTTGTCGGGGACTGGAAACCCTTCGCGAGAATGTCCAAAGTTTCAGCGGGATTTCCAAAATGTTGAAAGGAACTCGAAACATGTCAACCTTGGTTTTGAGAATCTCTCCCGGAGTTTGAGAGATCTGGACGTGAAAGGGTACCAGTCTTGTCGGGGATTGGGAACCCTTCGCGAGAATGTCCAAAGTTTCAGCGGGATTTCCCAAATGTTGAAAGGAACTCGAAACATGTCAACCTTGGTTTTGAGAATCTCTCCCGGAGTTTGAGAGATTTGGACGTGAAAGGGTACCAGTCTTGTCGGGGATTGGGAACCCTTCGCGAGAATGTCCAAAGTTTCAGCGGGATTTCCCAAATGTTGAAAGGAACTCGAAACATGTCAACCTTGGTTTTGAGAATCTCTCCCGGAGTTTGAGAGATTTGGACGTGAAAGGGTACCAGTCTTGTCGGGGATTGGGAACCCTTCGCGAGAATGTCCAAAGTTTCAGCGGGATTTCCAAAATGTTGAAAGGAACTCGAAACATGTCAACCTTGGTTTTGAGAATCTCTCCCGGAGTTTGAGAGATTTGGACGTGAAAGGGTACCAGTCTTGTCGGGGATTGGGAACCCTTCGCCAGAATGTCCAAAGTTTCAGCGGGATTTCCAAAATGTTGAAAGGAACTCGAAACATGTCAACCTTAGTTTTGAGAATCTCTCCCGGAGTTTGAGAGATTTAGACGTGAAAGGGTACCAGTCTTGTCGGGGATTGGGAACCCTTCGCCAGAATGTCCAAAGTTTCAGCGGGATTTCCAAAATGTTGAAAGGAACTCGAAACATGTCAACCTTGGTTTTGAGAATCTCTCCCGGAGTTTGAGAGATTTGGACGTGAAAGGGTACCAGTCTTGTCCGGGATAGGGAACCCTTCGCGAGAATGTCCAAAGTTTCAGCGGGATTTCCAAAATGTTGAAAGGAACTCGAAACATGTCAACCTTGGTTTTGAGAATCTCTCCCGGAGTTTGAGAGATTTGGACGTGAAAGGGTACCAGTCTTGTCGGGGATTGGGAACCCTTCGCCAGAATGTCCAAAGTTTCAGCGGGATTTCCAAAATGTTGAGAGGAACTCGAAACATGTCAACCTTGGTTTTGAGAATCTCTCCCGGAGTTTGAGAGATTTGGACGTGAAAGGGTACCAGTCTTGTCGGGGATTGGGAACCCTTCGCCAGAATGTCCAAAGTTTCAGCGGGATTTCCAAAATGTTGAAAGGAACTCGAAACATGTCAACCTTGGTTTTGAGAATCTCTCCCGGAGTTTGAGAGATTTGGACGTTAAAGGGTACCAGTCTTGTCGGTGAACGGGAACCCTTCACGAGAATGTCCAAAGTTTCAGCGGGATTTCCAAAATGTTGAAAGGAACTCGAAACATGTCAACCTTGGTTTTGAGAATCTCTCCCGGAGTTTGAGAGATTTGGACGTGAAAGGGTACCAGTCTTGTTCGGGATAGGGAACCCTTCGCGAGAATGTTCCAAAGTTTCAGCGGGATTTCCAAAATGTTGAAAGGAACTCGAAACATGTCAACCTTGGTTTTGAGAATCTCTCCCGGAGTTTGAGAGATTTGGACGTGAAAGGGTACCAGTCTTGTTCAGGATAGGGAACCCTTCGCGAGAATGTTCCAAAGTTTCAGTGGGATTTCCAAAATGTTGAAAGGAACTCGAAACATGTCAACCTTGGTTTTGAGAATCTCTCCCGGAGTTTGAGAGATTTGGACGTGAAAGGGTACCAGTCTTGTCGGGGATTGGGAACCCTTCGCCAGAATGTCCAAAGTTTCAGCGGGATTTCCAAAATGTTGAAAGGAACTCGAAACATGTCAACCTTGGTTTTGAGAATCTCTCCCGGAGTTTGAGAGATTTGGACGTGAAAGGGTACCAGTCTTGTCGGGGATTGGGAACCCTTCGCGAGAATGTCCAAAGTTTCCGCGGGATTTCCAAAATGTTGAGAGGAACTCGAAACATGTCAACCTTGGTTTTGAGAATCTCTCCCGGAGTTTGAGAGATTTGGACGTTAAAGGGTACCAGTCTTGTCGGGGATTGGGAACCCTTCGCGAGAATGTCCAAATTTTCAGCGGGATTTCCAAAATGTTGAAAGGAACTCGAAACATGTGAACCTTGGTTTTGAGAATCTCTCCCGGAGTTTGAGAGATTTGGACGTGAAAGGGTACCAGTCTTGTTCGGGATAGGGAACCCTTCGCGAGAATGTTCCAAAGTTTCAGCGGGATTTCCAAAATGTTGAAAGGAACTCGAAACATGTCAATCTTGGTTTTGAGAATCTCTCCCGGAGTTTGAGAGATTTGGACGTGAAAGGGTACCAGTCTTGTCGGGGATTGGGAACCCTTCGCGAGAATGTCCAAAGTTTCAGCGGGATTTCCAAAATGTTGAAAGGAACTCGAATCATGTCAACCTTGGTTTTGAGAATCTCTCCCGGAGTTTGAGAGATTTGGACGTGAAAGGGTACCAGTCTTGTCGGGGATTGGGAACCCTTCGCCAGAATGTCCAAAGTTTCAGCGGGATTTCCAAAATGTTGAAAGGAACTCGAAACATGTCAACCTTGGTTTTGAGAATCTCTCCCGGAGTTTGAGAGATTTGGACGTGAAAGGGTACCAGTCTTGTCGGTGAACGGGAACCCTTCGCGAGAATGTCCAAAGTTTCAGCGGGATTTCCAAAATGTTGAAAGGAACTCGAAACATGTCAACCTTGGTTTTGAGAATCTCTCCCGGAGTTTGAGAGATTTGGACGTGAAAGGGTACCAGTCTTGTCGGGGATTGGGAACCCTTCGCGAGAATGTTCCAAAGTTTCAGCGGGATTTCCAAAATGTTGAAAGGAACTCGAAACATGTCAACCTTGGTTTTGAGAATCTCTCCCGGAGTTTGAGAGATTTGGACGTGAAAGGGTACCAGTCTTGTCGGGGATTGGGAACCCTTCGCGAGAATGTCCAAAGTTTCAGCGGGATTTCCAAAATGTTGAAAGGAACTCGAAACATGTCAACCTTGGTTTTGAGAATCTCTCCCGGAGTTTGAGAGATTTGGACGTGAAAGGGTACCAGTCTTGTCGGGGATTGGGAACCCTTCGCGAGAATGTCCAAAGTTTCAGCGGGATTTCCAAAATGTTGAAAGGAACTCGAAACATGTCAACCTTGGTTTTGAGAATCTCTCCCGGAGTTTGAGAGATTTGGACGTGAAAGGGTACCAGTCTTGTCGGGGATTGGGAACCCTTCGCGAGAATGTCCAAAGTTTCAGCGGGATTTGCAAAATGTTGAAAGGAACTCGAAACATGTCAACCTTGGTTTTGAGAATCTCTCCCGGAGTTTGAGAGATTTAGACGTGAAAGGGTACCAGTCTTGTCGGGGATTGGGAACCCTTCGCGAGAATGTCCATAGTTTCAGCGGGATTTCCAAAATGTTGAAAGGAACTCGAAACATGTCAACCTTGGTTTTGAGAATCTCTCCCGGAGTTTGAGAGATCTGGACGTGAAAGGGTACCAGTCTTGTCGGGGATTGGGAACCCTTCGCGAGAATGTCCAAAGTTTCAGCGGGATTTCCCAAATGTTGAAAGGAACTCGAAACATGTCAACCTTGGTTTTGAGAATCTCTCCCGGAGTTTGAGAGATTTGGACGTGAAAGGGTACCAGTCTTGTCGGGGATTGGGAACCCTTCGCGAGAATGTCCAAAGTTTCAGCGGGATTTCCAAAATGTTGAAAGGAACTCGAAACATGTCAACCTTGGTTTTGAGAATCTCTCCCGGAGTTTGAGAGATTTGGACGTGAAAGGGTACCAGTCTTGTCGGGGATTGGGAACCCTTCGCGAGAATGTCCAAAGTTTCAGCGGGATTTCCAAAATGTTGAAAGGAACTCGAAACATGTCAACCTTGGTTTTGAGAATCTCTCCCGGAGTTTGAGAGATTTGGACGTGAAAGGGTACCAGTCTTGTCGGGGATTGAGAACCCTTCGCGAGAATGTCCAAAGTTTCAGCGGGATTTCCAAAATGTTGAAAGGAACTCGAAACATGTCAACCTTAGTTTTGAGAATCTCTCGCGGAGTTTGAGAGATTTAGACGTGAAAGGGTACCAGTCTTGTCGGGGATTGGGAACCCTTCGCAAGAATGTCCAAAGTTTCAGCGGGATTTCCAAAATGTTGAAAGGAACTCGAAACATGTCAACCTTGGTTTTGAGAATCTCTCCCGGAGTTTGAGAGATTTGGACGTGAAAGGGTACCAGTCTTGTCCGGGATAGGGAACCCTTCGCGAGAATGTTCCAAAGTTTCAGCGGGATTTCCAAAATGTTGAAAGGAACTCGAAACATGTCAACCTTGGTTATGAGAATCTCTCCCGGAGTTTGAGAGATTTGGACGTGAAAGGGTACCAGTCTTGTCGGGGATTGGGAACCCTTCGCCAGAATGTCCAAAGTTTCAGCGGGATTTCCAAAATGTTGAGAGGAACTCGAAACATGTCAACCTTGGTTTTGAGAATCTCTCCCGGAGTTTGAGAGATTTGGACGTGAAAGGGTACCAGTCTTGTCGGGGATTGGGAACCCTTCGCCAGAATGTCCAAAGTTTCAGCGGGATTTCCAAAATGTTGAAAGGAACTCGAAACATGTGAACCTTGGTTTTGAGAATCTCTCCCGGAGTTTGAGAGATTTGGACGTTAAAGGGTACCAGTCTTGTCGGTGAACGGGAACACTTCACGAGAATGTCCAAAGTTTCAGCGGGATTTCCAAAATGTTGAAAGGAACTCGAAACATGTCAACCTTGGTTTTGAGAATCTCTCCCGGAGTTTGAGAGATTTGGACGTGAAAGGGTACCAGTCTTGTTCGGGATAGGGAACCCTTCGCGAGAATGTTCCAAAGTTTCAGCGGGATTTCCAAAATGTTGAAAGGAACTCGAAACATGTCAATCTTGGTTTTGAGAATCTCTCCCAGAGTTTGAGAGATTTGGACGTGAAAGGGTACCAGTCTTGTTCGGGATAGGGAACCCTTCGCGAGAATGTTCCAAAGTTTCAGCGGGATTTCCAAAATGTTGAAAGGAACTCGAAACATGTCAACCTTGGTTTTGAGAATCTCTCCCGGAGTTTGAGAGATTTGGACGTGAAAGGGTACCAGTCTTGTCGGGGATTGGGAACCCTTCGCCAGAATGTCCAAAGTTTCAGCGGGATTTCCAAAATGTTGAAAGGAACTCGAAACATGTCAACCTTGGTTTTGAGAATCTCTCCCGGAGTTTGAGAGATTTGGACGTTAAAGGGTACCAGTCTTGTCGGTGAACGGGAACCCTTCGCGAGAATGTCCAAAGTTTCAGCGGGATTTCCAAAATGTTGAAAGGAACTCGAAACATGTGAACCTTGGTTTTGAGAATCTCTCCCGGAGTTTGAGAGATTTGGACGTGAAAGGGTACCAGTCTTGTTCGGGATAGGGAACCCTTCGCGAGAATGTTCCAAAGTTTCAGCGGGATTTCCAAAATGTTGAAAGGAACTCGAAACATGTCAATCTTGGTTTTGAGAATCTCTCCCGGAGTTTGAGAGATTTGGACGTGAAAGGGTACCAGTCTTGTCGGGGATTGGGAACCCTTCGCGAGAATGTCCAAAGTTTCAGCGGGATTTCCAAAATGTTGAAAGGAACTCGAAACATGTCAACCTTGGTTTTGAGAATCTCTCCCGGAGTTTGAGAGATTTGGACGTGAAAGGGTACCAGTCTTGTCGGGGATTGGGAACCCTTCGCGAGAATGTCCATAGTTTCAGCGGGATTTCCAAAATGTTGAAAGGAACTCGAAACATGTCAATCTTGGTTTTGAGAATCTCTCCCGGAGTTTGAGAGATTTGGACGTGAAAGGGTACCAGTCTTGTCGGGGATTGGGAACCCTTCGCGAGAATGTTCCAAAGTTTCAGCGGGATTTCCAAAATGTTGAAAGGAACTCGAAACATGTCAACCTTGGTTTTGAGAATCTCTCCCGGAGTTTGAGAGATTTGGACGTGAAAGGGTACCAGTCTTGTCGGGGATTGGGAACCCTTCGCGAGAATGTCCAAAGTTTCAGCGGGATTTCCAAAATGTTGAAAGGAACTCGAAACATGTCAACCTTGGTTTTGAGAATCTCTCCCAGAGTTTGAGAGATTTGGACGTGAAAGGGTACCAGTCTTGTCGGGGATTGGGAACCCTTCGCGAGAATGTCCAAAGTTTCAGCGGGATTTCCAAAATGTTGAAAGGAACTCGAAACATGTCAACCTTGGTTTTGAGAATCTCTCCCGGAGTTTGAGAGATTTGGACGTGAAAGGGTACCAGTCTTGTCGGGGATTGGGAACCCTTCGCGAGAATGTCCAAAGTTTCAGCGGGATTTCCAAAATGTTGAAAGGAACTCGAAACATGTCAACCTTGGTTTTGAGAATCTCTCCCGGAGTTTGAGAGATTTAGACGTGAAAGGGTACCAGTCTTGTCGGGGATTGGGAACCCTTCGCGAGAATGTCCATAGTTTCAGCGGGATTTCCAAAATGTTGAAAGGAACTCGAAACATGTCCACCTTGGTTTTGAGAATCTCTCCCGGAGTTTGAGAGATTTGGACGTGAAAGGGTACCAGTCTTGTCGGGGATTGGGAACCCTTCGCGAGAATGTCCAAAGTTTCAGCGGGATTTCCAAAATGTTGAAAGGAACTCGAAACATGTCAACCTTGGTTTTGAGAATATCTCCCGGAGTTTGAGAGATTTGGACGTGAAAGGGTACCAGTCTTGTCGGGGATTGGGAACCCTTCGCGAGAATGTCCAAAGTTTCAGCGGGATTTCCAAAATGTTGAAAGGAACTCGAAACATGTCAACCTTGGTTTTGAGAATCTCTCCCCGAGTTTGAGAGATTTAGACGTGAAAGGGTACCAGTCTTGTCGGGGATTGGGAACCCTTCGCGAGAATGTCCATAGTTTCAGCGGGATTTCCAAAATGTTGAAAGGAACTCGAAACATGTCCACCTTGGTTTTGAGAATCTCTCCCGGAGTTTGAGAGATTTCGACGTGAAAGGGTACCAGTCTTGTCAGGGATTGGGAACCCTTCGCCAGAATGTCCAAAGTTTCAGCGGGATTTCCCAAATGTTGAAAGGAACTCGAAACATGTCAACCTTGGTTTTGAGAATCTCTCCCGGAGTTTGAGAGATTTGGACGTGAAAGGGTACCAGTCTTGTCGGGGATTGGGAACCCTTCGCGAGAATGTCCAAAGTTTCAGCGGGATTTGCAAAATGTTGAAAGGAACTCGAAACATGTCAACCTTGGTTTTGAAAATCTCTCCCGGAGTTTGAGAGATTTAGACGTGAAAGGGTACCAGTCTTGTCGGGGATTGGGAACCCTTCGCGAGAATGTCCATAGTTTCAGCGGGATTTCCAAAATGTTGAAAGGAACTCGAAACATGTCAACCTTGGTTTTGAGAATCTCTCCCGGAGTTTGAGAGATCTGGACGTGAAAGGGTACCAGTCTTGTCGGGGATTGGGAACCCTTCGCGAGAATGTCCAAAGTTTCAGCGGGATTTCCAAAATGTTGAAAGGAACTCGAAACATGTCAACCTTGGTTTTGAGAATCTCTCCCGGAGTTTGAGAGATTTGGACGTGAAAGGGTACCAGTCTTGTCGGGGATTGGGAACCCTTCGCGAGAATGTCCAAAGTTTCAGCGGGATTTCCAAAATGTTGAAAGGAACTCGAAACATGTCAACCTTGGTTTTGAGAATCTCTCCCGGAGTTTGAGAGATTTGGACGTGAAAGGGTACCAGTCTTGTCGGGGATTGGGAACCCTTCGCGAGAATGTCCAAAGTTTCAGCGGGATTTCCAAAATGTTGAAAGGAACTCGAAACATGTCAACCTTGGTTTTGAGAATCTCTCCCGGAGTTTGAGAGATTTGGACGTGAAAGGGTACCAGTCTTGTCGGGGATTGGGAACCCTTCGCCAGAATGTCCAAAGTTTCAGCGGGATTTCCAAAATGTTGAGAGGAACTCGAAACATGTCAACCTTGGTTTTGAGAATCTCTCCCGGAGTTTGAGAGATTTGGACGTGAAAGGGTACCAGTCTTGTCGGGGATTGGGAACCCTTCGCCAGAATGTCCAAAGTTTCAGCGGGATTTCCAAAATGTTGAAAGGAACTCGAAACATGTCAACCTTGGTTTTGAGAATCTCTCCCGGAGTTTGAGAGATTTGGACGTTAAAGGGTACCAGTCTTGTCGGTGAACGGGAACCCTTCACGAGAATGTCCAAAGTTTCAGCGGGATTTCCAAAATGTTGAAAGGAACTCGAAACATGTCAACCTTGGTTTTGAGAATCTCTCCCGGAGTTTGAGAGATTTGGACGTTAAAGGGTACCAGTCTTGTCGGGGATTGGGAACCCTTCGAGAGAATGTTCCAAAGTTTCAGCGGGATTTCCAAAATGTTGAAAGGAACTCGAAACATGTCAACCTTGGTTTTGAGAATCTCTCCCGGAGTTTGAGAGATTTGGACGTGAAAGGGTACCAGTCTTGTCGGGGATTGGGAACCCTTCGCGAGAATGTCCAAAGTTTCAGCGGGATTTCCAAAATGTTGAAAGGAACTCGAAACATGTCAACCTTGGTTTTGAGAATCTCTCCCGGAGTTTGAGAGATTTGGACGTTAAAGGGTACCAGTCTTGTCGGTGAACGGGAACCCTTCGCGAGAATGTCCAAAGTTTCAGCGGGATTTCCAAAATGTTGAAAGGAACTCGAAACATGTGAACCTTGGTTTTGAGAATCTCTCCCGGAGTTTGAGAGATTTGGACGTGAAAGGGTACCAGTCTTGTTCGGGATAGGGAACCCTTCGCGAGAATGTTCCAAAGTTTCAGCGGGATTTCCAAAATGTTGAAAGGAACTCGAAACATGTCAATCTTGGTTTTGAGAATCTCTCCCGGAGTTTGAGAGATTTGGACGTGAAAGGGTACCAGTCTTGTCGGGGATTGGGAACCCTTCGCGAGAATGTCCAAAGTTTCAGCGGGATTTCCAAAATGTTGAAAGGAACTCGAAACATGTCAACCTTGGTTTTGAGAATCTCTCCCGGAGTTTGAGAGATTTGGACGTGAAAGGGTACCAGTCTTGTCGGGGATTGGGAACCCTTCGCGAGAATGTCCAAAGTTTCAGCGGGATTTCCAAAATGTTGAAAGGAACTCGAAACATGTCAACCTTGGTTTTGAGAATCTCTCCCGGAGTTTGAGAGATTTGGACGTGAAAGGGTACCAGTCTTGTCGGGGATTGGGAACCCTTCGCGAGAATGTTCCAAAGTTTCAGCGGGATTTCCAAAATGTTGAAAGGAACTCGAAACATGTCAACCTTGGTTTTGAGAATCTCTCCCGGAGTTTGAGAGATTTGGACGTGAAAGGGTACCAGTCTTGTCGGGGATTGGGAACCCTTCGCGAGAATGTCCAAAGTTTCAGCGGGATTTCCAAAATGTTGAAAGGAACTCGAAACATGTCAACCTTGGTTTTGAGAATCTCTCCCGGAGTTTGAGAGATTTGGACGTGAAAGGGTACCAGTCTTGTCGGGGATTGGGAACCCTTCGCGAGAATGTCCAAAGTTTCAGCGGGATTTCCAAAATGTTGAAAGGAACTCGAAACATGTCAACCTTGGTTTTGAGAATCTCTCCCGGAGTTTGAGAGATTTGGACGTGAAAGGGTACCAGTCTTGTCGGGGATTGGGAACCCTTCGCGAGAATGTCCAAAGTTTCAGCGGGATTTGCAAAATGTTGAAAGGAACTCGAAACATGTCAACCTTGGTTTTGAGAATCTCTCCCGGAGTTTGAGAGATTTAGACGTGAAAGGGTACCAGTCTTGTCGGGGATTGGGAACCCTTCGCGAGAATGTCCATAGTTTCAGCGGGATTTCCAAAATGTTGAAAGGAACTCGAAACATGTCAACCTTGGTTTTGAGAATCTCTCCCGGAGTTTGAGAGATTTGGACGTGAAAGGGTACCAGTCTTGTCGGGGATTGGGAACCCTTCGCGAGAATGTCCAAAGTTTCAGCGGGATTTCCAAAATGTTGAAAGGAACTCGAAACATGTCAAGCTTGGTTTTGAGAATCTCTCCCGGAGTTTGAGAGATTTGGACGTGAAAGGGTACCAGTCTTGTCGGGGATTGGGAACCCTTCGCGAGAATGTCCAAAGTTTCAGCGGGATTTCCAAAATGTTGAAAGGAACTCGAAACATGTCAACCTTGGTTTTGAGAATCTCTCCCGGAGTTTGAGAGATTTGGACGTGAAAGGGTACCAGTCTTGTCGGGGATTGGGAACCCTTCGCGAGAATGTCCAAAGTTTCAGCGGGATTTCCAAAATGTTGAAAGGAACTCGAAACATGTCAACCTTGGTTTTGAGAATCTCTCCCGGAGTTTGAGAGATTTGGACGTGAAAGGGTACCAGTCTTGTCGGGGATTGGGAACCCTTCGCCAGAATGTTCAAAGTTTCAGCGGGATTTGCAAAATGTTGAAAGGAACTCGAAACATGTCAACCTTGGTTTTGAGAATCTCTCCCGGAGTTTGAGAGATTTAGACGTGAAAGGGTACCAGTCTTGTCGGGGATTGGGAACCCTTCGCGAGAATGTCCATAGTTTCAGCGGGATTTCCAAAATGTTGAAAGGAACTCGAAACATGTCAACCTTGGTTTTGAGAATCTCTCCCGGAGTTTGAGAGATCTGGACGTGAAAGAGTACCAGTCTTGTCGGGGATTGGGAACCCTTCGCGAGAATGTCCAAAGTTTCAGCGGGATTTCCCAAATGTTGAAAGGAACTCGAAACATGTCAACCTTGGTTTTGAGAATCTCTCCCGGAGTTTGAGAGATTTGGACGTGAAAGGGTACCAGTCTTGTCGGGGATTGGGAACCCTTCGCCAGAATGTCCAAAGTTTCAGCGGGATTTCCAAAATGTTGAGAGGAACTCGAAACATGTGAACGTCGGTTTTGAGAATCTCTCCCGGAGTTTGAGAGATTTGGACGTGAAAGGGTACCAGTCTTGTCGGGGATTGGGAACCCTTCGCGAGAATGTCCAAAGTTTCAGCGGGATTTCCAAAATGTTGAAAGGAACTCGAAACATGTCAACCTTGGTTTTGAGAATCTCTCCCGGAGTTTGAGAGATTTGGACGTGAAAGGGTACCAGTCTTGTCGGGGATTGGGAACCCTTCGCGAGAATGTCCAAAGTTTCAGCGGGATTTCCAAAATGTTGAAAGGAACTCGAAACATGTCAACCTTAGTTTTGAGAATCTCTCCCGGAGTTTGAGAGATTTAGACGTGAAAGGGTACCAGTCTTGTCGGGGATTGGGAACCCTTCGCGAGAATGTCCAAAGTTTCAGCGGGATTTCCAAAATGTTGAAAGGAACTCGAAACATGTCAACCTTGGTTTTGAGAATCTCTCCCGGAGTTTGAGAGATTTGGACGTGAAAGGGTACCAGTCTTGTCGGGGATTGGGAACCCTTCGCGAGAATGTCCAAAGTTTCAGCGGGATTTGCAAAATGTTGAAAGGAACTCGAAACATGTCAACCTTGGTTTTGAGAATCTCTCCCGGAGTTTGAGAGATTTAGACGTGAAAGGGTACCAGTCTTGTCGGGGATTGGGAACCCTTCGCGAGAATGTCCATAGTTTCAGCGGGATTTCCAAAATGTTGAAAGGAACTCGAAACATGTCAAGCTTGGTTTTGAGAATCTCTCCCGGAGTTTGAGAGATTTGGACGTGAAAGGGTACCAGTCTTGTCGGGGATTGGGAACCCTTCGCGAGAATGTCCAAAGTTTCAGCGGGATTTCCAAAATGTTGAAAGGAACTCGAAACATGTCAACCTTGGTTTTGAGAATCTCTCCCGGAGTTTGAGAGATTTGGACGTGAAAGGGTACCAGTCTTGTCGGGGATTGGGAACCCTTCGCGAGAATGTCCAAAGTTTCAGCGGGATTTCCAAAATGTTGAAAGGAACTCGAAACATGTCAACCTTGGTTTTGAGAATCTCTCCCGGAGTTTGAGAGATTTGGACGTGAAAGGGTACCAGTCTTGTCGGGGATTGGGAACCCTTCGCCAGAATGTTCAAAGTTTCAGCGGGATTTGCAAAATGTTGAAAGGAACTCGAAACATGTCAACCTTGGTTTTGAGAATCTCTCCCGGAGTTTGAGAGATTTAGACGTGAAAGGGTACCAGTCTTGTCGGGGATTGGGAACCCTTCGCGAGAATGTCCATAGTTTCAGCGGGATTTCCAAAATGTTGAAAGGAACTCGAAACATGTCAACCTTGGTTTTGAGAATCTCTCCCGGAGTTTGAGAGATCTGGACGTGAAAGAGTACCAGTCTTGTCGGGGATTGGGAACCCTTCGCGAGAATGTCCAAAGTTTCAGCGGGATTTCCCAAATGTTGAAAGGAACTCGAAACATGTCAACCTTGGTTTTGAGAATCTCTCCCGGAGTTTGAGAGATTTGGACGTGAAAGGGTACCAGTCTTGTCGGGGATTGGGAACCCTTCGCGAGAATGTCCAAAGTTTCAGCGGGATTTCCAAAATGTTGAAAGGAACTCGAAACATGTCAACCTTGGTTTTGAGAATCTCTCCCGGAGTTTGAGAGATTTGGACGTGAAAGGGTACCAGTCTTGTCGGGGATTGGGAACCCTTCGCGAGAATGTCCAAAGTTTCAGCGGGATTTCCAAAATGTTGAAAGGAACTCGAAACATGTCAACCTTGGTTTTGAGAATCTCTCCCGGAGTTTGAGAGATTTGGACGTGAAAGGGTACCAGTCTTGTCGGGGATTGGGAACCCTTCGCGAGAATGTCCAAAGTTTCAGCGGGATTTCCAAAATGTTGAAAGGAACTCGAAACATGTCAACCTTAGTTTTGAGAATCTCTCCCGGAGTTTGAGAGATTTAGACGTGAAAGGGTACCAGTCTTGTCGGGGATTGGGAACCCTTCGCGAGAATGTCCAAAGTTTCAGCGGGATTTCCAAAATGTTGAAAGGAACTCGAAACATGTCAACCTTGGTTTTGAGAATCTCTCCCGGAGTTTGAGAGATTTGGACGTGAAAGGGTACCAGTCTTGTCCGGGATAGGGAACCCTTCGCGAGAATGTTCCAAAGTTTCAGCGGGATTTCCAAAATGTTGAAAGGAACTCGAAACATGTCAACCTTGGTTTTGAGAATCTCTCCCGGAGTTTGAGAGATTTGGACGTGAAAGGGTACCAGTCTTGTCGGGGATTGGGAACCCTTCGCCAGAATGTCCAAAGTTTCAGCGGGATTTCCAAAATGTTGAGAGGAACTCGAAACATGTCAACCTTGGTTTTGAGAATCTCTCCCGGAGTTTGAGAGATTTGGACGTGAAAGGGTACCAGTCTTGTCGGGGATTGGGAACCCTTCGCCAGAATGTCCAAAGTTTCAGCGGGATTTCCAAAATGTTGAAAGGAACTCGAAACATGTCAACCTTGGTTTTGAGAATCTCTCCCGGAGTTTGAGAGATTTGGACGTTAAAGGGTACCAGTCTTGTCGGTGAACGGGAACCCTTCACGAGAATGTCCAAAGTTTCAGCGGGATTTCCAAAATGTTGAAAGGAACTCGAAACATGTCAACCTTGGTTTTGAGAATCTCTCCCGGAGTTTGAGAGATTTGGACGTGAAAGGGTACCAGTCTTGTTCGGGATAGGGAACCCTTCGCGAGAATGTTCCAAAGTTTCAGCGGGATTTCCAAAATGTTGAAAGGAACTCGAAACATGTCAACCTTGGTTTTGAGAATCTCTCCCGGAGTTTGAGAGATTTGGACGTGAAAGGGTACCAGTCTTGTTCGGGATAGGGAACTCTTCGCGAGAATGTTCCAAAGTTTCAGCGGGATTTCCAAAATGTTGAAAGGAACTCGAAACATGTCAACCTTGGTTTTGAGAATCTCTCCCGGAGTTTGAGAGATTTGGACGTGAAAGGGTACCAGTCTTGTCGGGGATTGGGAACCCTTTGCCAGAATGTCCAAAGTTTCAGCGGGATTTCCAAAATGTTGAAAGGAACTCGAAACATGTCAACCTTGGTTTTGAGAATCTCTCCCGGAGTTTGAGAGATTTGGACGTGAAAGGGTACCAGTCTTGTCGGGGATTGGGAACCCTTCGCCAGAATGTCCAAAGTTTCAGCGGGATTTCCAAAATGTTGAAAGGAACTCGAAACATGTCAACCTTGGTTTTGAGAATCTCTCCCGGAGTTTGAGAGATTTGGACGTTAAAGGGTACCAGTCTTGTCGGTGAACGGGAACCCTTCGCGAGAATGTCCAAAGTTTCAGCGGGATTTCCAAAATGTTGAAAGGAACTCGAAACATGTGAACCTTGGTTTTGAGAATCTCTCCCGGAGTTTGAGAGATTTGGACGTGAAAGGGTACCAGTCTTGTTCGGGATAGGGAACCCTTCGCGAGAATGTTCCAAAGTTTCAGCGGGATTTCCAAAATGTTGAAAGGAACTCGAAACATGTCAATCTTGGTTTTGAGAATCTCTCCCGGAGTTTGAGAGATTTGGACGTGAAAGGGTACCAGTCTTGTCGGGGATTGGGAACCCTTCGCGAGAATGTCCAAAGTTTCAGCGGGATTTCCAAAATGTTGAAAGGAACTCGAAACATGTCAACCTTGGTTTTGAGAATCTCTCCCGGAGTTTGAGAGATTTGGACGTGAAAGGGTACCAGTCTTGTCGGGGATTGGGAACCCTTCGCGAGAATGTCCAAAGTTTCAGCGGGATTTCCAAAATGTTGAAAGGAACTCGAAACATGTCAACCTTGGTTTTGAGAATCTCTCCTGGAGTTTGAGAGATTTGGACGTGAAAGGGTACCAGTCTTGTCGGGGATTGGGAACCCTTCGCGAGAATGTTCCAAAGTTTCAGCGGGATTTCCAAAATGTTGAAAGGAACTCGAAACATGTCAACCTTGGTTTTGAGAATCTCTCCCGGAGTTTGAGAGATTTGGACGTGAAAGGGTACCAGTCTTGTCGGGGATTGGGAACCCTTCGCGAGAATGTCCAAAGTTTCAGCGGGATTTCCAAAATGTTGAAAGGAACTCGAAACATGTCAACCTTGGTTTTGAGAATCTCTCCCGGAGTTTGAGAGATTTGGACGTGAAAGGGTACCAGTCTTGTCGGGGATTGGGAACCCTTCGCGAGAATGTCCAAAGTTTCAGCGGGATTTCCAAAATGTTGAAAGGAACTCGAAACATGTCAACCTTGGTTTTGAGAATCTCTCCCGGAGTTTGAGAGATTTGGACGTGAAAGGGTACCAGTCTTGTCGGGGATCGGGAACCCTTCGCGAGAATGTCCAAAGTTTCAGCGGGATTTCCAAAATGTTGAAAGGAACTCGAAACATGTCAACCTTGGTTTTGAGAATCTCTCCCGGAGTTTGAGAGATTTGGACGTGAAACGGTACCAGTCTTGTGGGGGATTGGGAACCCTTCGCCAGAATGTCCAAAGTTTCAGCGGGATTTCCAAAATGTTGAAAGGAACTCGAAACATGTCAACCTTGGTTTTGAGAATCTCTCCCGGAGTTTGAGAGATTTGGACGTGAAAGGGTACCAGTCTTGTCGGGGATTGGGAACCCTTCGCGAGAATGTCCAAAGTTTCAGCGGGATTTCCAAAATGTTGAAAGGAACTCGAAACATGTCAACCTTGGTTTTGAGAATCTCTCCCGGAGTTTGGGAGATTTGGACGTGAAAGGGTACCAGTCCTGTCGGGGATTGGGAACCCTTCGCGAGAATGTCCAAAGTTTCAGCGGGATTTCCAAAATGTTGAAAGGAACTCGAAACATGTCAACCTTGGTTTTGAGAATCTCTCCCGGAGTTTGAGAGATTTGGACGTGAAAGGGTACCAGTCTTGTCGGGGATTGGGAACCCTTTGCCAGAATGTCCAAAGTTTCAGCGGGATTTCCAAAATGTTGAAAAGACTCGAAACATGTCAACCTTGGTTTTGAGAATCTCTCCCGGAGTTTGAGAGATTTGGACGTGAAAGGGTACCAGTCTTGTCGGGGATTGGGAACCCTTCGCGAGAATGTCCAAAGTTTCAGCGGGATTTCCAAAATGTTGAAAGGAACTCGAAACATGTCAACCTTGGTTTTGAGAATCTCTCCCGGAGTTTGAGAGATTTGAACGTGAAAGTGTATCAGTCTTGTCGGGGATTGGGAACCCTTCACGAGAATGTCCAAAGTTTCAGCGGGATTTCCAAAATGTTGAAAGGAACTCGAAACATGTCAACCTTGGTTTTGAGAATCTCTCCCGGAGTTTGAGAGATTTGGACGTGAAAGGGTACCAGTCTTGTCGGGGATCGGGAACCCTTCGCGAGAATGTCCAAAGTTTCAGCGGGATTTCCAAAATGTTGAAAGGAACTCGAAACATGTCAATCTTGGTTTTGAGAATCTCTCCCGGAGTTTGAGAGATTTAGACGTGAAAGGGTACCAGTCTTGTCGGGGATTGGGAACCCTTCGCGAGAATGTCCAAAGTTTCAGCGGGATTTCCAAAATGTTGAAAGGAACTCGAAACATGTCAACCTTGGTTTTGAGAATCTCTCCCGGAGTTTGAGAGATTTGGACGTGAAAGGGTACCAGTCTTGTTCGGGATAGGGAACTCTTCGCGAGAATGTTCCAAAGTTTCAGCGGGATTTCCAAAATGTTGAAAGGAACTCGAAACATGTCAACCTTGGTTTTGAGAATCTCTCCCGGAGTTTGAGAGATTTGGACGTGAAAGGGTACCAGTCTTGTCGGGGATTGGGAACCCTTTGCCAGAATGTCCAAAGTTTCAGCGGGATTTCCAAAATGTTGAAAGGAACTCGAAACATGTCAACCTTGGTTTTGAGAATCTCTCCCGGAGTTTGAGAGATTTGGACGTGAAAGGGTACCAGTCTTGTCGGGGATTGGGAACCCTTCGCCAGAATGTCCAAAGTTTCAGCGGGATTTCCAAAATGTTGAAAGGAACTCGAAACATGTCAACCTTGGTTTTGAGAATCTCTCCCGGAGTTTGAGAGATTTGGACGTTAAAGGGTACCAGTCTTGTCGGTGAACGGGAACCCTTCGCGAGAATGTCCAAAGTTTCAGCGGGATTTCCAAAATGTTGAAAGGAACTCGAAACATGTGAACCTTGGTTTTGAGAATCTCTCCCGGAGTTTGAGAGATTTGGACGTGAAAGGGTACCAGTCTTGTTCGGGATCGGGAACCCTTCGCGAGAATGTTCCAAAGTTTCAGCGGGATTTCCAAAATGTTGAAAGGAACTCGAAACATGTCAATCTTGTTTTTGAGAATCTCTCCCGGAGTTTGAGAGATTTGGACGTGAAAGGGTACCAGTCTTGTCGGGGATTGGGAACCCTTCGCGAGAATGTCCAAAGTTTCAGCGGGATTTCCAAAATGTTGAAAGGAACTCGAAACATGTCAACCTTGGTTTTGAGAATCTCTCCCGGAGTTTGAGAGATTTGGACGTGAAAGGGTACCAGTCTTGTCGGGGATTGGGAACCCTTCGCGAGAATGTCCAAAGTTTCAGCGGGATTTCCAAAATGTTGAAAGGAACTCGAAACATGTCAACCTTGGTTTTGAGAATCTCTCCTGGAGTTTGAGAGATTTGGACGTGAAAGGGTACCAGTCTTGTCGGGGATTGGGAACCCTTCGCGAGAATGTTCCAAAGTTTCAGCGGGATTTCCAAAATGTTGAAAGGAACTCGAAACATGTCAACCTTGGTTTTGAGAATCTCTCCCGGAGTTTGAGAGATTTGGACGTGAAAGGGTACCAGTCTTGTCGGGGATTGGGAACCCTTCGCGAGAATGTCCAAAGTTTCAGCGGGATTTCCAAAATGTTGAAAGGAACTCCAAACATGTCAACCTTGGTTTTGAGAATCTCTCCCGGAGTTTGAGAGATTTGGACGTGAAAGGGTACCAGTCTTGTCGGGGATTGGGAACCCTTCGCGAGAATGTCCAAAGTTTCAGCGGGATTTCCAAAATGTTGAAAGGAACTCGAAACATGTCAACCTTGGTTTTGAGAATCTCTCCCGGAGTTTGAGAGATTTGGACGTGAAAGGGTACCAGTCTTGTCGGGGATTGGGAACCCTTCGCGAGAATGTCCAAAGTTTCAGCGGGATTTCCAAAATGTTGAAAGGAACTCGAAACATGTCAACCTTGGTTTTGAGAATCTCTCCCGGAGTTTGAGAGATTTAGACGTGAAAGGGTACCAGTCTTGTCGGGGATTGGGAACCCTTCGCGAGAATGTCCATAGTTTCAGCGGGATTTCCAAAATGTTGAAAGGAACTCGAAACATGTCAACCTTGGTTTTGAGAATCTCTCCCGGAGTTTGAGAGATTTGGACGTGAAACGGTACCAGTCTTGTCGGGGATTGGGAACCCTTCGCGAGAATGTCCAAAGTTTCAGCGGGATTTCCAAAATGTTGAAAGGAACTCGAAACATGTCAACCTTGGTTTTGAGAATCTCTCCCGGAGTTTGAGAGATTTGGACGTGAAAGGGTACCAGTCTTGTCGGGGATTGGGAACCCTTCACGAGAATGTCCAAAGTTTCAGCGGGATTTCCAAAATGTTGAAAGGAACTCGAAACATGTCAACCTTGGTTTTGAGAATCTCTCCCGGAGTTTGAGAGATTTAGACGTGAAAGGGTACCAGTCTTGTCGGGGATTGGGAACCCTTCGCGAGAATGTCCAAAGTTTCAGCGGGATTTCCAAAATGTTGAAAGGAACTCGAAACATGTCAACCTTGGTTTTGAGAATCTCTCCCGGAGTTTGAGAGATTTGGACGTGAAAGGGTACCAGTCTTGTCTGGGATTGGGAACCCTTCGCGAGAATGTCCAAAGTTTCAGCGGGATTTCCAAAATGTTGAAAGGAACTCGAAACATGTCCACCTTGGTTTTGAGAATCTCTCCCGGAGTTTGAGAGATTTGGACGTGAAAGGGTACCAGTCTTGTCGGGGATTGGGAACCCTTCGCGAGAATGTCCAAAGTTTCAGCGGGATTTCCAAAATGTTGAAAGGAACTCGAAACATGTCAACCTTGGTTTTGAGAATCTCTCCCGGAGTTTGAGAGATTTGGACGTGAAAGGGTACCAGTCTTGTCGGGGACTGGAAACCCTTCGCGAGAATGTCCAAAGTTTCAGCGGGATTTCCAAAATGTTGAAAGGAACTCGAAACATGTCAACCTTGGTTTTGAGAATCTCTCCCGGAGTTTGAGAGATTTGGACGTGAAAGGGTACCAGTCTTGTCGGGGATCGGGAACCCTTCGCGAGAATGTCCAAAGTTTCAGCGGGATTTCCAAAATGTTGAAAGGAACTCGAAACATGTCAACCTTGGTTTTGAGAATCTCTCCCGGAGTTTGAGAGATTTGGACGTGAAAGGGTACCAGTCTTGTCGGGGATCGGGAACCCTTCGCGAGAATGTCCAAAGTTTCAGCGGGATTTCCAAAATGTTGAAAGGAACTCGAAACATGTCAACCTTGGTTTTGAGAATCTCTCCCGGAGTTTGAGAGATTTGGACGTGAAAGGGTACCAGTCTTGTCGGGGATTGGGAACCCTTCGCGAGAATGTCCAAAGTTTCAGCGGGATTTCCAAAATGTTGAAAGGAACTCGAAACATGTCAACCTTGGTTTTGAGAATCTCTCCCGGAGTTTGGGAGATTTGGACGTGAAAGGGTACCAGTCCTGTCGGGGATTGGGAACCCTTCGCGAGAATGTCCAAAGTTTCAGCGGGATTTCCAAAATGTTGAAAGGAACTCGAAACATGTCAACCTTGGTTTTGAGAATCTCTCCCGGAGTTTGAGAGATTTGGACGTGAAAGGGTACCAGTCTTGTCGGGGATTGGGAACCCTTTGCCAGAATGTCCAAAGTTTCAGCGGGATTTCCAAAATGTTGAAAAGACTCGAAACATGTCAACCTTGGTTTTGAGAATCTCTCCCGGAGTTTGAGAGATTTGGACGTGAAAGGGTACCAGTCTTGTTGGGGATTGGGAACCCTTCGCGAGAATGTCCAAAGTTTCAGCGGGATTTCCAAAATGTTGAAAGGAACTCGAAACATGTCAACCTTGGTTTTGAGAATCTCTCCCGGAGTTTGAGAGATTTGAACGTGAAAGTGTATCAGTCTTGTCGGGGATTGGGAACCCTTCACGAGAATGTCCAAAGTTTCAGCGGGATTTCCAAAATGTTGAAAGGAACTCGAAACATGTCAACCTTGGTTTTGAGAATCTCTCCCGGAGTTTGAGAGATTTGGACGTGAAAGGGTACCAGTCTTGTCGGGGATCGGGAACCCTTCGCGAGAATGTCCAAAGTTTCAGCGGGATTTCCAAAATGTTGAAAGGAACTCGAAACATGTCAATCTTGGTTTTGAGAATCTCTCCCGGAGTTTGAGAGATTTAGACGTGAAAGGGTACCAGTCTTGTCGGGGATTGGGAACCCTTCGCGAGAATGTCCAAAGTTTCAGCGGGATTTCCAAAATGTTGAAAGGAACTCGAAACATGTCAACCTTGGTTTTGAGAATCTCTCCCGGAGTTTGAGAGATTTGGACGTGAAAGGGTAGCAGTCTTGTCGGGGATTGGGAACCCTTCGCGAGAATGTCCAAAGTTTCAGCGGGATTTCCAAAATGTTGAAAGGAACTCGAAACATGTCAACCTTGGTTTTGAGAATCTCTCCCGGAGTTTGAGAGATTTGGACGTGAAAGGGTACCAGTCTTGTCGGGGATTGGGAACCCTTCACGAGAATGTCCAAAGTTTCAGCGGGATTTCCAAAATGTTGAAAGGAACTCGAAACATGTCAACCTTAGTTTTGAGAATCTCTCCCGGAGTTTGAGAGATTTAGACGTGAAAGGGTACCAGTCTTGTCGGGGATTGGGAACCCTTCGCGAGAATGTCCAATGTTTCAGCGGGATTTCCAAAATGTTGAAAGGAACTCGAAACATGTCAACCTTGGTTTTGAGAATCTCTCCCGGACTTTGAGAGATTTGGACGTGAAAGGGTAGCAGTCTTGTCGGGGATTGGGAACCCTTCGCCAGAATGTCCAAAGTTTCAGCGGGATTTCCAAAATGTTGAAAGGAACTCGAAACATGTCAACCTTGGTTTTGAGAATCTCTCCCGGAGTTTGAGAGATTTGGACGTGAAAGGGTACCAGTCTTTTCGGGGATTGGGAACCCTTCGCGAGAATGTCCAAAGTTTCAGCGGGATTTCCAAAATGTTGAAAGGAACTCGAAACATGTGAACCTTGCTTTTGAGAATCTCTCCCGGAGTTTGAGAGATTTGGACGTGAAAGGGTACCAGTCTTGTTCGGGATCGGGAACCCTTCGCGAGAATGTCCAAAGTTTCAGCGGGATTTCCAAAATGTTGAAAGGAACTCGAAACATGTCAACCTTGGTTTTGAGAATCTCTCCCGGAGTTTGAGAGATTTGGACGTGAAAGGGTACCAGTCTTGTCGGGGATTGGGAACCCTTCGCCAGAATGTCCAAAGTTTCAGCGGGATTTCCAAAATGTTGAAAGGAACTCGAAACATGTCAACCTTGGTTTTGAGAATCTCTCCCGGAGTTTGAGAGATTTGGACGTGAAAGGGTACCAGTCTTGTCGGGGATTGGGAACCCTTCGCGAGAATGTCCAAAGTTTCAGCGGGATTTCCAAAGTGTTGAAAGGAACTCGAAACATGTCAACCTTGGTTTTGAGAATCTCTCCCGGAGTTTGAGAGATTTGGACGTGAAAGGGTACCAGTCTTGTCGGGGATCGGGAACCCTTCGCGAGAATGTCCAAAGTTTCAGCGGGATTTCCAAAATGTTGAAAGGAACTCGAAACATGTCAACCTTGGTTTTGAGAATCTCTCCCGGAGTTTGAGAGATTTGGACGTGAAAGGGTACCAGTCTTTTCGGGGATCGGGAACCCTTCACGAGAATGTCCAAAGTTTCAGCGGGATTTCCAAAATGTTGAAAGGAACTCGAAACATGTCAACCTTGGTTTTGAGAATCTCTCCCGGAGTTTGGGAGATTTGGACGTGAAAGGGTACCAGTCCTGTCGGGGATCGGGAACCCTTCGCGAGAATGTCCAAAGTTTCAGCGGGATTTCCAAAATGTTGAAAGGAACTCGAAACATGTCAACCTTGGTTTTGAGAATCTCTCCCGGAGTTTGAGAGATTTGGACGTGAAAGGGTACCAGTCTTGTCGGGGATTGGGAACCCTTCGCGAGAATGTCCAAAGTTTCAGCGGGATTTCCAAAATGTTGAAAGGAACTCGAAACATGTCAACCTTGGTTTTGAGAATCTCTCCCGGAGTTTGAGAGATTTGGATGTGAAAGTGTATCAGTCTTGTCGGGGATTGGGAACCCTTCACGAGAATGTCCAAAGTTTCAGCGGGATTTCCAAAATGTTGAAAGGAACTCGAAACATGTCAACCTTGGTTTTGAGAATCTCTCCCGGAGTTTGAGAGATTTGGACGTGAAAGGGTACCAGTCTTGTCGGGGATTGGGAACCCTTCGCCAGAATGTCCAAAGTTTCAGCGGGATTTCCAAAATGTTGAAAGGAACTCGAAACATGTCAATCTTGGTTTTGAGAATCTCTCCCGGAGTTTGAGAGATTTAGACGTGAAAGGGTACCAGTCTTGTCGGGGATTGGGAACCCTTCGCGAGAATGTCCAAAGTTTCAGCGGGATTTCCAAAATGTTGAAAGGAACTCGAAACATGTCAACCTTGGTTTTGAGAATCTCTCCCGGAGTTTGAGAGATTTGGACGTGAAAGGGTACCAGTCTTGTCTGGGATTGGGAACCCTTCGCGAGAATGTCCAAAGTTTCAGCGGGATTTCCAAAATGTTGAAAGGAACTCGAAACATGTCAACCTTGGTTTTGAGAATCTCTCCCGGAGTTTGAGAGATTTGGACGTGAAAGGGTAGCAGTCTTGTCGGGGGTTGGGAACCCTTCGCGAGAATGTCCAAAGTTTCAGCGGGATTTCCAAAATGTTGAAAGGAACTCGAAACATGTCAACCTTGGTTTTGAGAATCTCTCCCGGAGTTTGAGAGATTTGGACGTGAAAGGGTACCAGTCTTGTCGGGGACTGGAAACCCTTCGCGAGAATGTCCAAAGTTTCAGCGGGATTTCCAAAATGTTGAAAGGAACTCGAAACATGTCAACCTTGGTTTTGAGAATCTCTCCCGGAGTTTGAGAGATTTGGACGTGAAAGGGTACCAGTCTTGTCGGGGATTGGGAACCCTTCGCGAGAATGTCCAAAGTTTCAGCGGGATTTCCAAAATGTTGAAAGGAACTCGAAACATGTCCACCTTGGTTTTGAGAATCTCTCCCGGAGTTTGAGAGATTTGGACGTGAAAGGGTACCAGTCTTGTCGGGGATTGGGAACCCTTCGCGAGAATGTCCAAAGTTTCAGCGGGATTTCCAAAATGTTGAAAGGAACTCGAAACATGTCAACCTTGGTTTTGAGAATCTCTCCCGGAGTTTGAGAGATTTGGACGTGAAAGGGTACCAGTCTTGTCGGGGATTGGGAACCCTTCGCGAGAATGTCCAAAGTTTCAGCGGGATTTCCAAAATGTTGAAAGGAACTCGAAACATGTCAACCTTGGTTTTGAGAATCTCTCCCGGAGTTTGAGAGATTTGGACGTGAAAGGGTACCAGTCTTGTCGGGGATCGGGAACCCTTCGCGAGAATGTCCAAAGTTTCAGCGGGATTTCCAAAATGTTGAAAGGAACTCGAAACATGTCAACCTTGGTTTTGAGAATCTCTCCCGGAGTTTGAGAGATTTGGACGTGAAAGGGTACCAGTCTTGTCGGGGATCGGGAACCCTTCGCGAGAATGTCCAAAGTTTCAGCGGGATTTCCAAAATGTTGAAAGGAACTCGAAACATGTCAACCTTGGTTTTGAGAATCTCTCCCGGAGTTTGAGAGATTTGGACGTGAAACGGTACCAGTCTTGTGGGGGATTGGGAACCCTTCGCCAGAATGTCCAAAGTTTCAGCGGGATTTCCAAAATGTTGAAAGGAACTCGAAACATGTCAACCTTGGTTTTGAGAATCTCTCCCGGAGTTTGAGAGATTTGGACGTGAAAGGGTACCAGTCTTGTCGGGGATTGGGAACCCTTCGCGAGAATGTCCAAAGTTTCAGCGGGATTTCCAAAATGTTGAAAGGAACTCGAAACATGTCAACCTTGGTTTTGAGAATCTCTCCCGGAGTTTGGGAGATTTGGACGTGAAAGGGTACCAGTCCTGTCGGGGATCGGGAACCCTTCGCGAGAATGTCCAAAGTTTCAGCGGGATTTCCAAAATGTTGAAAGGAACTCGAAACATGTCAACCTTGGTTTTGAGAATCTCTCCCGGAGTTTGAGAGATTTGGACGTGAAAGGGTACCAGTCTTGTCTGGGATTGGGAACCCTTTGCCAGAATGTCCAAAGTTTCAGCGGGATTTCCAAAATGTTGAAAAGACTCGAAACATGTCAACCTTGGTTTTGAGAATCTCTCCCGGAGTTTGAGAGATTTGGACGTGAAAGGATACCAGTCTTGTCGGGGATTGGGAACCCTTCGCGAGAATGTCCAAAGTTTCAGCGGGATTTCCAAAATGTTGAAAGGAACTCGAAACATGTCAACCTTGATTTTGAGAATCTCTCCCGGAGTTTGAGAGATTTGGACGTGAAAGTGTATCAGTCTTGTCGGGGATTGGGAACCCTTCACGAGAATGTCCAAAGTTTCAGCGGGATTTCCAAAATGTTGAAAGGAACTCGAAACATGTCAACCTTGGTTTTGAGAATCTCTCCCGGAGTTTGAGAGATTTGGACGTGAAAGGGTACCAGTCTTGTCGGGGATTGGGAACCCTTCGCGAGAATGTCCAAAGTTTCAGCGGGATTTCCAAAATGTTGAAAGGAACTCGAAACATGTCAATCTTGGTTTTGAGAATCTCTCCCGGAGTTTGAGAGATTTAGACGTGAAAGGGTACCAGTCTTGTCGGGGATTTGGAACCCTTCGCGAGAATGTCCAAAGTTTCAGCGGGATTTCCAAAATGTTGAAAGGAACTCGAAACATGTCAACCTTGGTTTTGAGAATCTCTCCCGGAGTTTGAGAGATTTGGACGTGAAAGGGTACCAGTCTTGTCGGGGATTGGGAACCCTTCGCGAGAATGTCCAAAGTTTCAGCGGGATTTCCAAAATGTTGAAAGGAACTCGAAACATGTCAACCTTGGTTTTGAGAATCTCTCCCGGAGTTTGAGAGATTTGGACGTGAAAGGGTACCAGTCTTGTCGGGGATTGGGAACCCTTCGCCAGAATGTCCAAAGTTTCAGCGGGATTTCCAAAATGTTGAAAGGAACTCGAAACATGTCAACCTTGGTTTTGAGAATCTCTCCCGGAGTTTGAGAGATTTGGACGTGAAAGGGTACCAGTCTTTTCGGGGATTGGGAACCCTTCGCCAGAATGTCCAAAGTTTCAGCGGGATTTCCAAAATGTTGAAAGGAACTCGAAACATGTGAACCTTGCTTTTGAGAATCTCTCCCGGAGTTTGAGAGATTTGGACGTGAAAGGGTACCAGTCTTGTTCGGGATCGGGAACCCTTCGCGAGAATGTCCAAAGTTTCAGCGGGATTTCCAAAATGTTGAAAGGAACTCGAAACATGTCAACCTTGGTTTTGAGAATCTCTCCCGGAGTTTGAGAGATTTGGACGTGAAAGGGTACCAGTCTTGTCGGGGATTGGGAACCCTTCGCCAGAATGTCCAAAGTTTCAGCGGGATTTCCAAAATGTTGAAAGGAACTCGAAACATGTCAACCTTGGTTTTGAGAATCTCTCCCGGAGTTTGAGAGATTTGGACGTGAAAGGGTACCAGTCTTGTCGGGGATTGGGAACCCTTCGCGAGAATGTCCAAAGTTTCAGCGGGATTTCCAAAGTGTTGAAAGGAACTCGAAACATGTCAACCTTGGTTTTGAGAATCTCTCCCGGAGTTTGAGAGATTTGGACGTGAAAGGGTACCAGTCTTGTCGGGGATCGGGAACCCTTCGCGAGAATGTCCAAAGTTTCAGCGGGATTTCCAAAATGTTGAAAGGAACTCGAAACATGTCAACCTTGGTTTTGAGAATCTCTCCCGGAGTTTGAGAGATTTGGACGTGAAAGGGTACCAGTCTTGTCGGGGATCGGGAACCCTTCACGAGAATGTCCAAAGTTTCAGCGGGATTTCCAAAATGTTGAAAGGAACTCGAAACATGTCAACCTTGGTTTTGAGAATCTCTCCCGGAGTTTGGGAGATTTGGACGTGAAAGGGTACCAGTCCTGTCGGGGATCGGGAACCCTTCGCGAGAATGTCCAAAGTTTCAGCGGGATTTCCAAAATGTTGAAAGGAACTCGAAACATGTCAACCTTGGTTTTGAGAATCTCTCCCGGAGTTTGAGAGATTTGGACGTGAAAGGGTACCAGTCTTGTCGGGGATTGGGAACCCTTCGCGAGAATGTCCAAAGTTTCAGCGGGATTTCCAAAATGTTGAAAGGAACTCGAAACATGTCAACCTTGGTTTTGAGAATCTCTCCCGGAGTTTGAGAGATTTGGACGTGAAAGTGTATCAGTCTTGTCGGGGATTGGGAACCCTTCACGAGAATGTCCAAAGTTTCAGCGGGATTTCCAAAATGTTGAAAGGAACTCGAAACATGTCAACCTTGGTTTTGAGAATCTCTCCCGGAGTTTGAGAGATTTGGACGTGAAAGGGTACCAGTCTTGTCGGGGATTGGGAACCCTTCGCGAGAATGTCCAAAGTTTCAGCGGGATTTCCAAAATGTTGAAAGGAACTCGAAACATGTCAATCTTGGTTTTGAGAATCTCTCCCGGAGTTTGAGAGATTTAGACGTGAAAGGGTACCAGTCTTGTCGGGGATTGGGAACCCTTCGCGAGAATGTCCAAAGTTTCAGCGGGATTTCCAAAATGTTGAAAGGAACTCGAAACATGTCAACCTTGGTTTTGAGAATCTCTCCCGGAGTTTGAGAGATTTGGACGTGAAAGGGTACCAGTCTTGTCGGGGATTGGGAACCCTTCGCGAGAATGTCCAAAGTTTCAGCAGGATTTCCAAAATGTTGAAAGGAACTCGAAACATGTCAACCTTGGTTTTGAGAATCTCTCCCGGAGTTTGAGAGATTTGGACGTGAAAGGGTACCAGTCTTGTCGGGGATCGGGAACCCTTCACGAGAATGTCCAAAGTTTCAGCGGGATTTCCAAAATGTTGAAAGGAACTCGAAACATGTCAACCTTGGTTTTGAGAATCTCTCCCGGAGTTTGAGAGATTTGGACGTGAAAGGGTATCAGTCTTGTCGGGGATCGGAAACCCTTCGCGAGAATGTCCAAAGTTTCAGCGGGATTTGCAAAATGTTGAAAGGAACTCGAAACATGTCAACCTTGGTTTTGAGAATCTCTCCCGGAGTTTGAGAGATTTGGACGTGAAAGGGTACCAGTCTTGTCGGGGATTGGGAACCCTTCGCCAGAATGTCCAAAGTTTCAGCGGGATTTCCAAAATGTTGAAAGGAACTTGAAACATGTCAACCTTGGTTTTGAGAATCTCTCCCGGAGTTTGAGAGATTTGGACGTGAAAGGGTACCAGTCTTGTCGGGGATTGGGAACCCTTCGCCAGAATGTCCAAAGTTTCAGCGGGATTTCCAAAATGTTGAAAGGAACTCGAAACATGTCAACCTTGGTTTTGAGAATCTCTCCCGGAGTTTGAGAGATTTGGACGTGAAAGGGTACCAGTCTTGTCGGGGATTGGGAACCCTTCGCGAGAATGTCCAAAGTTTCAGCGGGATTTCCAAAGTGTTGAAAGGAACTCGAAACATGTCAACCTTGGTTTTGAGAATCTCTCCCGGAGTTTGAGAGATTTGGACGTGAAAGGGTACCAGTCTTGTCGGGGATCGGGAACCCTTCGCGAGAATGTCCAAAGTTTCAGCGGGATTTCCAAAATGTTGAAAGGAACTCGAAACATGTCAACCTTGGTTTTGAGAATCTCTCCCGGAGTTTGAGAGATTTGGACGTGAAAGGGTACCAGTCTTGTCGGGGATCGGGAACCCTTCACGAGAATGTCCAAAGTTTCAGCGGGATTTCCAAAATGTTGAAAGGAACTCGAAACATGTCAACCTTGGTTTTGAGAATCTCTCCCGGAGTTTGGGAGATTTGGACGTGAAAGGGTACCAGTCCTGTCGGGGATTGGGAACCCTTCGCGAGAATGTCCAAAGTTTCAGCGGGATTTCCAAAATGTTGAAAGGAACTCGAAACATGTCAACCTTGGTTTTGAGAATCTCTCCCGGAGTTTGAGAGATTTGGACGTGAAAGGGTACCAGTCTTGTCGGGGATTGGGAACCCTTCGCGAGAATGTCCAAAGTTTCAGCGGGATTTCCAAAATGTTGAAAGGAACTCGAAACATGTCAACCTTGGTTTTGAGAATCTCTCCCGGAGTTTGAGAGATTTAGACGTGAAAGTGTATCAGTCTTGTCGGGGATTGGGAACCCTTCACGAGAATGTCCAAAGTTTCAGCGGGATTTCCAAAATGTTGAAAGGAACTCGAAACATGTCAACCTTGGTTTTGAGAATCTCTCCCGGAGTTTGAGAGATTTGGACGTGAAAGGGTACCAGTCTTGTCGGGGATTGGGAACCCTTCGCGAGAATGTCCAAAGTTTCAGCGGGATTTCCAAAATGTTGAAAGGAACTCGAAACATGTCAATCTTGGTTTTGAGAATCTCTCCCGGAGTTTGAGAGATTTAGACGTGAAAGGGTACCAGTCTTGTCGGGGATTGGGAACCCTTCGCGAGAATGTCCAAAGTTTCAGCGGGATTTCCAAAATGTTGAAAGGAACTCGAAACATGTCAACCTTGGTTTTGAGAATCTCTCCCGGAGTTTGAGAGATTTGGACGTGAAAGGGTACCAGTCTTGTCGGGGATTGGGAACCCTTCGCGAGAATGTCCAAAGTTTCAGCGGGATTTCCAAAATGTTGAAAGGAACTCGAAACATGTCAACCTTGGTTTTGAGAATCTCTCCCGGAGTTTGAGAGATTTGGACGTGAAAGGGTACCAGTCTTGTCGGGGATCGGGAACCCTTCACGAGAATGTCCAAAGTTTCAGCGGGATTTCCAAAATGTTGAAAGGAACTCGAAACATGTCAACCTTGGTTTTGAGAATCTCTCCCGGAGTTTGAGAGATTTGGACGTGAAAGGGTATCAGTCTTGTCGGGGATCGGAAACCCTTCGCGAGAATGTCCAAAGTTTCAGCGGGATTTGCAAAATGTTGAAAGGAACTCGAAACATGTCAACCTTGGTTTTGAGAATCTCTCCCGGAGTTTGAGAGATTTGGACGTGAAAGGGTACCAGTCTTGTCGGGGATTGGGAACCCTTCGCCAGAATGTCCAAAGTTTCAGCGGGATTTCCAAAATGTTGAAAGGAACTTGAAACATGTCAACCTTGGTTTTGAGAATCTCTCCCGGAGTTTGAGAGATTTGGACGTGAAAGGGTACCAGTCTTGTCGGGGATTGGGAACCCTTCGCCAGAATGTCCAAAGTTTCAGCGGGATTTCCAAAATGTTGAAAGGAACTCGAAACATGTCAACCTTGGTTTTGAGAATCTCTCCCGGAGTTTGAGAGATTTGGACGTGAAAGGGTACCAGTCTTGTCTGGGATTGGGAACCCTTCGCGAGAATGTCCAAAGTTTCAGCGGGATTTCCAAAATGTTGAAAGGAACTCGAAACATGTCAACCTTGGTTTTGAGAATCTCTCCCGGAGTTTGAGAGATTTGGACGTGAAAGGGTACCAGTCTTGTCGGGGATCGGGAACCCTTCACGAGAATGTCCAAAGTTTCAGCGGGATTTCCAAAATGTTGAAAGGAACTCGAAACATGTCAACCTTGGTTTTGAGAATCTCTCCCGGAGTTTGAGAGATTTGGACGTGAAAGGGTATCAGTCTTGTCGGGGATCGGAAACCCTTCGCGAGAATGTCCAAAGTTTCAGCGGGATTTGCAAAATGTTGAAAGGAACTCGAAACATGTCAACCTTGGTTTTGAGAATCTCTCCCGGAGTTTGAGAGATTTGGACGTGAAAGGGTACCAGTCTTGTTCGGGATCGGGAACCCTTCGCGAGAATGTCCAAAGTTTCAGTGGGATTTCCAAAATGTTGAAAGGAACTTGAAACATGTCAACCTTGGTTTTGAGAATCTCTCCCGGAGTTTGAGAGATTTGGACGTGAAAGGGTACCAGTCTTGTCGGGGATTGGGAACCCTTCGCGAGAATGTCCAAAGTTTCAGCGGGATTTCCAAAATGTTGAGAGGAACTCGAATCATGTCAACCTTGGTTTTGAGAATCTCTCCCGGAGTTTGAGAGATTTGGACGTGAAAGGGTACCAGTCTTGTCGGGGATTGGGAACCCTTCGCCAGAATGTCCAAAGTTTCAGCGGGATTTCCAAAATGTTGAAAGGAACTCGAAACATGTCAACCTTGGTTTTGAGAATCTCTCCCGGAGTTTGAGAGATTTGGACGTGAAAGGGTACCAGTCTTGTCGGGGATCGGGAACCCTTCGCGAGAATGTCCAAAGTTTCAGCGGGATTTCCAAAATGTTGAAAGGAACTCGAAACATGTCAACCTTGGTTTTGAGAATCTCTCCCGGAGTTTGAGAGATTTGGACGTGAAAGGGTACCAGTCTTGTCGGGGATCGGGAACCCTTCACGAGAATGTCCAAAGTTTCAGCGGGATTTGCAAAATGTTAGAGGAACTCGAAACATGTCAACCTTGGTTTTGAGAATCTCTCCCGGAGTTTGAGAGATTTGGACGTGAAAGGGTACCAGTCTTGTCGGGGATTGGGAACCCTTCGCCAGAATGTCCAAAGTTTCAGCGGGATTTCCAAAATGTTGAAAGGAACTCGAAACATGTCAACCTTGGTTTTGAGAATCTCTCCCAGAGTTTGAGAGATTTGGACGTGAAAGGGTACCAGTCTTGTCGGGGATCGGGAACCCTTCGCGAGAATGTCCAAAGTTTCAGCGGGATTTGCAAAATGTTGAAAGGAACTCGAAACATGTCAACCTTGGTTTTGAGAATCTCTCCCGGAGTTTGAGAGATTTGGACGTGAAAGGGTACCAGTCTTCTCGGGGATTGGGAACCCTTCGCGAGAATGTCCAAAGTTTCAGCGGGATTTGCAAAATGTTGAGAGGAACTCGAAACATGTCAACCTTGGTTTTGAGAATCTCTCCCGGAGTTTGAGAGATTTGGACGTGAAAGGGTACCAGTCTTGTCGGGGATTGGGAACCCTTCGCGAGAATGTCCAAAGTTTCAGCGGGATTTCCAAAATGATGAAAGGAACTCGAAACATGTCAATCTTGGTTTTGAGAATCTCTCCCGGAGTTTGAGAGATTTAGACGTGAAAGGGTACCAGTCTTGTCGGGGATTGGGAACCCTTCGCGAGAATGTCCAAAGTTTCAGCGGGATTTCCAAAATGTTGAAAGGAACTCGAAACATGTCAACCTTGGTTTTGAGAATCTCTCCCGGAGTTTGAGAGATTTGGACGTGAAAGGGTACCAGTCTTGTCGGGGATTGGGAACCCTTCGCGAGAATGTCCAAAGTTTCAGCGGGATTTCCAAAATGTTGAAAGGAACTCGAAACATGTCAACCTTGGTTTTGAGAATCTCTCCCGGAGTTTGAGAGATTTGGACGTGAAAGGGTACCAGTCTTGTCGGGGATCGGGAACCCTTCACGAGAATGTCCAAAGTTTCAGCGGGATTTCCAAAATGTTGAAAGGAACTCGAAACATGTCAACCTTGGTTTTGAGAATCTCTCCCGGAGTTTGAGAGATTTGGACGTGAAAGGGTATCAGTCTTGTCGGGGATCGGAAACCCTTCGCGAGAATGTCCAAAGTTTCAGCGGGATTTGCAAAATGTTGAAAGGAACTCGAAACATGTCAACCTTGGTTTTGAGAATCTCTCCCGGAGTTTGAGAGATTTGGACGTGAAAGGGTACCAGTCTTGTCAGGGATTGGGAACCCTTCGCGAGAATGTCCAAAGTTTCAGCGGGATTTCCAAAATGTTGAAAGGAACTCGAAACATGTCAACCTTGGTTTTGAGAATCTCTCCCGGAGTTTGAGAGATTTGGACGTGAAAGGGTACCAGTCTTGTCGGGGATTGGGAACCCTTCGCGAGAATGTCCAAAGTTTCAGCGGGATTTCCAAAATGTTGAAAGGAAATCGAAACATGTCAACCTTGGTTTTGAGAATCTCTCCCGGAGTTTGAGAGATTTGGACGTGAAAGGGTACCAGTCTTGTCTGGGATTGGGAACCCTTCGCGAGAATGTCCAAAGTTTCAGCGGGATTTCCAAAATGTTGAAAGGAACTCGAAACATGTCAACCTTGGTTTTGAGAATCTCTCCCGGAGTTTGAGAGATTTGGACGTGAAAGGGTACCAGTCTTGTTGGGGATCGGGAACCCTTCACGAGAATGTCCAAAGTTTCAGCGGGATTTCCAAAATGTTGAAAGGAACTCGAAACATGTCAGCCTTGGTTTTGAGAATCTCTCCCGGAGTTTGAGAGATTTGGACGTGAAAGGGTATCAGTCTTGTCGGGGATCGGAAACCCTTCGCGAGAATGTCCAAAGTTTCAGCGGGATTTCCAAAATGTTGAAAGGAACTCGAAACATGTCAACCTTGGTTTTGAGAATCTCTCCCGGAGTTTGAGAGATTTGGACGTGAAAGGGTACCAGTCTTGTTCGGGATCGGGAACCCTTCGCGAGAATGTTCCAAAGTTTCAGTGGGATTTCCAAAATGTTGAAAGGAACTTGAAACATGTCAACCTTGGTTTTGAGAATCTCTCCCGGAGTTTGAGAGATTTGGACGTGAAAGGGTACCAGTCTTGTCGGGGATTGGGAACCCTTCGCCAGAATGTCCAAAGTTTCAGCGGGATTTCCAAAATGTTGAAAGGAACTCGAAACATGTCAACCTTGGTTTTGAGAATCTCTCCCGGAGTTTGAGAGATTTGGACGTGAAAGGGTACCAGTCTTGTCGGGGATCGGGAACCCTTCGCGAGAATGTCCAAAGTTTCAGCGGGATTTCCAAAATGTTGAAAGGAACTCGAAACATGTCAACCTTGGTTTTGAGAATCTCTCCCGGAGTTTGAGAGATTTGGACGTGAAAGGGTACCAGTCTTGTCGGGGATCGGGAACCCTTCACGAGAATGTCCAAAGTTTCAGCGGGATTTGCAAAATGTTAGAGGAACTCGAAACATGTCAACCTTGGTTTTGAGAATCTCTCCCGGAGTTTGAGAGATTTGGACGTGAAAGGGTACCAGTCTTGTCGGGGATTGGGAACCCTTCGCCAGAATGTCCAAAGTTTCAGCGGGATTTCCAAAATGTTGCGAGGAACTCGAATCATGTCAACCTTGGTTTTGAGAATCTCTCCCGGAGTTTGAGAGATTTGGACGTGAAAGGGTACCAGTCTTGTCGGGGATTGGGAACCCTTCGCGAGAATGTCCAAAGTTTCAGCGGGATTTCCAAAATGTTGAAAGGAACTCGAAACATGTCAACCTTGGTTTTGAGAATCTCTCCCGGAGTTTGAGAGATTTGGACGTGAAAGGGTACCAGTCTTGTCTGGGATTGGGAATCCTTCGCGAGAATGTCCAAAGTTTCAGCGGGATTTCCAAAATGTTGAAAGGAACTCGAAACATGTCAACCTTGGTTTTGAGAATCTCTCCCGGAGTTTGAGAGATTTGGACGTGAAAGGGTACCAGTCTTGTCGGGGATCGGGAACCCTTCACGAGAATGTCCAAAGTTTCAGCGGGATTTCCAAAATGTTGAAAGGAACTCGAAACATGTCAACCTTGGTTTTGAGAATCTCTCCCGGAGTTTGAGAGATTTGGACGTGAAAGGGTATCAGTCTTGTCGGGGATCGGCAACCCTTCGCGAGAATGTCCAAAGTTTCAGCAGGATTTGCAAAATGTTGAAAGGAACTCGAAACATGTCAACCTTGGTTTTGAGAATCTCTCCCGGAGTTTGAGAGATTTGGACGTGAAAGGGTACCAGTCTTGTTCGGGATCGGGAACCCTTCGCGAGAATGTCCAAAGTTTCCGTGGGATTTCCAAAATGTTGAAAGGAACTTGAAACATGTCAACCTTGGTTTTGAGAATCTCTCCCGGAGTTTGAGAGATTTGGACGTGAAAGGGTACCAGTCTTGTCGGGGATCGGGAACCCTTCGCGAGAATGTCCAAAGTTTCAGCGGGATTTGCAAAATGTTGAGAGGAACTCGAAACATGTCAACCTTGGTTTTGAGAATCTCTCCCGGAGTTTGAGAGATTTGGACGTGAAAGGGTACCAGTCTTGTCGGGGATTGGGAACCCTTCGCGAGAATGTCCAAAGTTTCAGCGGGATTTCCAAAATGTTGAAAGGAACTCGAAACATGTCAACCTTGGTTTTGAGAATCTCTCCCGGAGTTTGAGAGATTTGGACGTGAAAGGGTATCAGTCTTGTCGGGGATTGGGAACCCTTCGCCAGAATGTCCAAAGTTTCAGCGGGATTTCCAAAATGTTGAAAGGAACTCGAAACATGTCAACCTTGGTTTTGAGAATCTCTCCCGGAGTTTGAGAGATTTGGACGTGAAAGGGTACCAGTCTTGTCGGGGATTGGGAACCCTTCGCGAGAATGTCCAAAGTTTCAGCGGGATTTCCAAAATGTTGAAAGGAACTCGAAACATGTCAACCTTGGTTTTGAGAATCTCTCCCGGAGTTTGAGAGATTTGGACGTGAAAGGGTACCAGTCTTGTCGGGGATTGGGAACCCTTCGCGAGAATGTCCAAAGTTTCAGCGGGATTTCCAAAATGTTGAAAGGAACTCGAAACATGTCAACCTTGGTTTTGAGAATCTCTCCCGGAGTTTGAGAGATTTGGACGTGAAAGGGTACCAGTCTTGTCGGGGATTGGGAACCCTTCGCGAGAATGTCCAAAGTTTCAGCGGGATTTCCAAAATGTTGAAAGGAACTCGAAACATGTCAACCTTGGTTTTGAGAATCTCTCCCGGAGTTTGAGAGATTTGGACGTGAAAGGGTAGCAGTCTTGTCGGGGATTGGGAACCCTTCGCGAGAATGTCCAAAGTTTCAGCGGGATTTCCAAAATGTTGAAAGGAACTCGAAACATGTCAACCTTGGTTTTGAGAATCTCTCCCGGAGTTTGAGAGATTTGGACGTGAAAGGGTACCAGTCTTGTCGGGGATCGGGAACCCTTCGCGAGAATGTCCAAAGTTTCAGCGGGATTTCCAAAATGTTGAAAGGAACTCGAAACATGTGAACCTTGGTTTTGAGAATCTCTCCCGGAGTTTGAGAGATTTGGACGTGAAAGGGTACCAGTCTTGTCGGGGATTGGGAACCCTTCGCGAGAATGTCCAAAGTTTCAGCGGGATTTCCAAAATGTTGAAAGGAACTCGAAACATGTCAACCTTGGTTTTGAGAATCTCTCCCGGAGTTTGAGAGATTTGGACGTGAAAGGGTACCAGTCTTGTCGGGGATTGGGAACCCTTCGCGAGAATGTCCAAAGTTTCCGCGGGATTTCCAAAATGTTGAAAGGAACTCGAAACATGTCAACCTTGGTTTTGAGAATCTCTCCCGGAGTTTGAGAGATTTGGACGTGAAAGGGTACCAGTCTTGTCGGGGATTGGGAACCCTTCGCGAGAATGTCCAAAGTTTCAGCGGGATTTCCAAAATGTTGAAAGGAACTCGAAACATGTCAACCTTGGTTTTGAGAATCTCTCCCGGAGTTTGAGAGATTTGGACGTGAAAGGGTACCAGTCTTGTCGGGGATTGGGAACCCTTCGCGAGAATGTCCAAAGTTTCAGCGGGATTTCCAAAATGTTGAAAGGAACTCGAAACATGTCAACCTTGGTTTTGAGAATCTCTCCCGGAGTTTGAGAGATTTGGACGTGAAAGGGTACCAGTCTTGTCGGGGATCGGGAACCCTTCACGAGAATGTCCAAAGTTTCAGCGGGATTTGCAAAATGTTGAGAGGAACTCGAAACATGTCAACCTTGGTTTTGAGAATCTCTCCCGGAGCTTGAGAGATTTGGACGTGAAAGGGTACCAGTCTTGTCGGGGATTGGGAACCCTTCGCGAGAATGTCCAAAGTTTCAGCGGGATTTCCAAAATGTTGAAAGGAACTCGAAACATGTCAACCTTGGTTTTGAGAATCTCTCCCGGAGTTTGAGAGATTTGGACGTGAAAGGGTACCAGTCTTGTCGGGGATTGGGAACCCTTCGCGAGAATGTCCAAAGTTTCAGCAGGATTTCCAAAATGTTGAAAGGAACTCGAAACATGTCAATCTTGGTTTTGAGAATCTCTCCCGGAGTTTGAGAGATTTAGACGTGAAAGGGTACCAGTCTTGTCGGGGATTGGGAACCCTTCGCGAGAATGTCCAAAGTTTCAGTGGGATTTCCAAAACGTTGAAAGGAACTCGAAACATGTCAACCTTGGTTTTGAGAATCTCTCCCGGAGTTTGAGAGATTTGGACGTGAAAGGGTACCAGTCTTGTCGGGGATTGGGAACCCTTCGCGAGAATGTCCAAAGTTTCAGCGGGATTTCCAAAATGTTGAAAGGAACTCGAAACATGTCAACCTTGGTTTTGAGAATCTCTCCCGGAGTTTGAGAGATTTGGACGTGAAAGGGTACCAGTCTTGTCGGGGATTGGGAACCCTTCGCCAGAATGTCCAAAGTTTCAGCGGGATTTCCAAAATGTTGAAAGGAACTCGAAACATGTCAACCTTGGTTTTGAGAATCTCTCCCGGAGTTTGAGAGATTTGGACGTGAAAGGGTACCAGTCTTGTCGGGGATTGGGAACCCTTCGCGAGAATGTCCAAAGTTTCCGCGGGATTTCCAAAATGTTGAAAGGAACTCGAAACATGTCAACCTTGGTTTTGAGAATCTCTCCCGGAGTTTGAGAGATTTGGACGTGAAAGGGTACCAGTCTTGTCGGGGATTGGGAACCCTTCGCGAGAATGTCCAAAGTTTCAGCGGGATTTCCAAAATGTTGAAAGGAACTCGAAACATGTCAACCTTGGTTTTGAGAATCTCTCCCGGAGTTTGAGAGATTTGGACGTGAAAGGGTACCAGTCTTGTCGGGGATTGGGAACCCTTCGCGAGAATGTCCAAAGTTTCAGCGGGATTTCCAAAATGTTGAAAGGAACTCGAAACATGTCAACCTTGGTTTTGAGAATCTCTCCCGGAGTTTGAGAGATTTGGACGTGAAAGGGTACCAGTCTTGTCGGGGATCGGGAACCCTTCACGAGAATGTCCAAAGTTTCAGCGGGATTTGCAAAATGTTGAGAGGAACTCGAAACATGTCAACCTTGGTTTTGAGAATCTCTCCCGGAGCTTGAGAGATTTGGACGTGAAAGGGTACCAGTCTTGTCGGGGATTGGGAACCCTTCGCGAGAATGTCCAAAGTTTCAGCGGGATTTCCAAAATGTTGAAAGGAACTCGAAACATGTCAACCTTGGTTTTGAGAATCTCTCCCGGAGTTTGAGAGATTTGGACGTGAAAGGGTACCAGTCTTGTCGGGGATTGGGAACCCTTCGCGAGAATGTCCAAAGTTTCAGCAGGATTTCCAAAATGTTGAAAGGAACTCGAAACATGTCAATCTTGGTTTTGAGAATCTCTCCCGGAGTTTGAGAGATTTAGACGTGAAAGGGTACCAGTCTTGTCGGGGATTGGGAACCCTTCGCGAGAATGTCCAAAGTTTCAGCGGGATTTCCAAAACGTTGAAAGGAACTCGAAACATGTCAACCTTGGTTTTGAGAATCTCTCCCGGAGTTTGAGAGATTTGGACGTGAAAGGGTACCAGTCTTGTCGGGGATTGGGAACCCTTCGCGAGAATGTCCAAAGTTTCAGCGGGATTTCCAAAATGTTGAAAGGAACTCGAAACATGTCAACCTTGGTTTTGAGAATCTCTCCCGGAGTTTGAGAGATTTGGACGTGAAAGGGTACCAGTCTTGTCGGGGATTGGGAACCCTTCGCCAGAATGTCCAAAGTTTCAGCGGGATTTCCAAAATGTTGAAAGGAACTCGAAACATGTCAACCTTGGTTTTGAGAATCTCTCCCGGAGTTTGAGAGATTTGGACGTGAAAGGGTACCAGTCTTGTCGGGGATTGGGAACCCTTCGCGAGAATGTCCAAAGTTTCCGCGGGATTTCCAAAATGTTGAAAGGAACTCGAAACATGTCAACCTTGGTTTTGAGAATCTCTCCCGGAGTTTGAGAGATTTGGACGTGAAAGGGTACCAGTCTTGTCGGGGATCGGGAACCCTTCGCCAGAATGTCCAAAGTTTCAGCGGGATTTCCAAAATGTTGAAAGGAACTCGAAACGTGTGAACCTTGGTTTTGAGAATCTCTCCCGGAGTTTGAGAGATTTGGACGTGAAAGGGTACCAGTCTTGTCGGGGATTGGGAACCCTTCGCGAGAATGTCCAAAGTTTCAGCGGGATTTCCAAAATGTTGAAAGGAACTCGAAACATGTCAACCTTGGTTTTGAGAATCTCTCCCGGAGTTTGAGAGATTTGGACGTGAAAGGGTACCAGTCTTGTCGGGGATTGGGAACCCTTCGCGAGAATGTCCAAAGTTTCAGCGGGATTTCCAAAATGTTGAAAGGAACTCGAAACATGTCAACCTTGGTTTTGAGAATCTCTCCCGGAGTTTGAGAGATTTGGACGTGAAAGGGTAGCAGTCTTGTCGGGGATTGGGAACCCTTCGCGAGAATGTCCAAAGTTTCAGCGGGATTTCCAAAATGTTGAAAGGAACTCGAAACATGTCAACCTTGGTTTTGAGAATCTCTCCCGGAGTTTGAGAGATTTGGACGTGAAAGGGTACCAGTCTTGTCGGGGATTGGGAACCCTTCGCGAGAATGTCCAAAGTTTCAGCGGGATTTCCAAAATGTTGAAAGGAACTCGAAACATGTCAACCTTGGTTTTGAGAATCTCTCCCGGAGTTTGAGAGATTTGGACGTGAAAGGGTACCAGTCTTGTCGGGGATTGGGAACCCTTCGCGAGAATGTCCAAAGTTTCAGCGGGATTTCCAAAATGTTGAAAGGAACTCGAAACATGTCAACCTTGGTTTTGAGAATCTCTCCCGGAGTTTGAGAGATTTGGACGTGAAAGGGTACCAGTCTTGTCGGGGATTGGGAACCCTTCGCCAGAATGTCCAAAGTTTCAGCGGGATTTCCAAAATGTTGAAAGGAACTCGCAACGTGTCAACCTTGGTTTTGAGAATCTCTCCCGGAGTTTGAGAGATTTGGACGTGAAAGGGTACCAGTCTTGTCGGGGATTGGGAACCCTTCGCGAGAATGTCCAAAGTTTCAGCGGGATTTCCAAAATGTTGAAAGGAACTCGAAACATGTCAACCTTGGTTTTGAGAATCTCTCCCGGAGTTTGAGAGATTTGGACGTGAAAGGGTACCAGTCTTGTCGGGGATCGGGAACCCTTCGCGAGAATGTCCAAAGTTTCAGCGGGATTTCCAAAATGTTGAAAGGAACTCGAAACATGTGAACCTTGGTTTTGAGAACCTCTCCCGGAGTTTGAGAGATTTGGACGTGAAAGGGTACCAGTCTTGTCGGGGATTGGGAACCCTTCGCGAGAATGTCCAAAGTTTCAGTGGGATTTCCAAAATGTTGAAAGGAACTCGAAACATGTCAACCTTGGTTTTGAGAATCTCTCCCGGAGTTTGAGAGATTTGGACGTGAAAGGGTACCAGTCTTGTCGGGGATCGGGAACCCTTCGCCAGAATGTCCAAAGTTTCAGCGGGATTTCCAAAATCTTGAAAGGAACTCGAAACATGTCAACCTTGGTTTTCAGAATCTCTCCCGGAGTTTGAGAGATTTGGACGTGAAAGGGTACCAGTCTTGTCGGGGATTGGGAACCCTTCGCGAGAATGTCCAAAGTTTCAGCGGGATTTGCAAAATGTTGAGAGGAACTCGAAACATGTCAACCTTGGTTTTGAGAATCTCTCCCGGAGTTTGAGAGATTTGGACGTGAAAGGGTACCAGTCTTGTCGGGGATTGGGAACCCTTCGCGAGAATGTCCAAAGTTTCAGCGGGATTTCCAAAATGTTGAAAGGAACTCGAAACATGTCAACCTTGGTTTTGAGAATCTCTCCCGGAGTTTGAGAGATTTGGACGTGAAAGGGTACCAGTCTTGTCGGGGATTGGGAACCCTTCGCGAGAATGTCCAAAGTTTCAGCGGGATTTCCAAAATGTTGAAAGGAACTCGAAACATGTCAACCTTGGTTTTGAGAATCTCTCCCGGAGTTTGAGAGATTTGGACGTGAAAGGGTACCAGTCTTGTCGGGGATTGGGAACCCTTCGCGAGAATGTCCAAAGTTTCAGCGGGATTTCCAAAATGTTGAAAGGAACTCGAAACATGTCAACCTTGGTTTTGAGAATCTCTCCCGGAGTTTGAGAGATTTGGACGTGAAAGGGTAGCAGTCTTGTCGGGGATTGGGAACCCTTCGCGAGAATGTCCAAAGTTTCAGCGGGATTTCCAAAATGTTGAAAGGAACTCGAAACATGTCAACCTTGGTTTTGAGAATCTCTCCCGGAGTTTGAGAGATTTGGACGTGAAAGGGTACCAGTCTTGTCGGGGATCGGGAACCCTTCGCGAGAATGTCCAAAGTTTCAGCGGGATTTCCAAAATGTTGAAAGGAACTCGAAACATGTGAACCTTGGTTTTGAGAACCTCTCCCGGAGTTTGAGAGATTTGGACGTGAAAGGGTACCAGTCTTTTCGGGGATTGGGAACCCTTCGCGAGAATGTCCAAAGTTTCAGCGGGATTTCCAAAATGTTGAAAGGAACTCGAAACATGTCAACCTTGGTTTTGAGAATCTCTCCCAGAGTTTGAGAGATTTGGACGTGAAAGGGTACCAGTCTTGTCGGGGATCGGGAACCCTTCACGAGAATGTCCAAAGTTTCAGCGGGATTTGCAAAATGTTGAGAGGAACTCGAAACATGTCAACCTTGGTTTTGAGAATCTCTCCCGGAGCTTGAGAGATTTGGACGTGAAAGGGTACCAGTCTTGTGGGGGATTGGGAACCCTTCGCGAGAATGTCCAAAGTTTCAGTGGGATTTCCAAAATGTTGAAAGGAACTCGAAACATGTCAACCTTGGTTTTGAGAATCTCTCCCGGAGTTTGAGAGATTTGGACGTGAAAGGGTACCAGTCTTGTCGGGGATTGGGAACCCTTCGCGAGAATGTCCAAAGTTTCAGCAGGATTTCCAAAATGTTGAAAGGAACTTGAAACATGTCAATCTTGGTTTTGAGAATCTCTCCCGGAGTTTGAGAGATTTAGACATGAAAGGGTACCAGTCTTGTCGGGGATTGGGAACCCTTCGCGAGAATGTCCAAAGTTTCAGTGGGATTTCCAAAATGTTGAAAGGAACTCGAAACATGTCAACCTTGGTTTTGAGAATCTCTCCCGGAGTTTGAGAGATTTGGACGTGAAAGGGTACCAGTCTTGTCGGGGATCGGGAACCCTTCACCAGAATGTCCAAAGTTTCAGCGGGATTTCCAAAATGTTGAAAGGAACTCGAAACATGTCAACCTTGGTTTTGAGAATCTCTCCCGGAGTTTGAGAGATTTGGACGTGAAAGGGTACCAGTCTTGTCGGGGATCGGGAACCCTTCGCGAGAATGTCCAAAGTTTCCGCGGGATTTCCAAAATGTTGAGAGGAACTCGAAACATGTCAACCTTGGTTTTGAGAATCTCTCCCGGAGTTTGAGAGATTTGGACGTGAAAGGGTACCAGTCTTGTCGGGGATTGGGAACCCTTCGCGAGAATGTCCAAAGTTTCAGCGGGATTTCCAAAATGTTGAAAGGAACTCGAAACATGTCAACCTTGGTTTTGAGAATCTCTCCCGGAGTTTGAGAGATTTGGACGTGAAAGGGTACCAGACTTGTCGGGGATCGGGAATCCTTCGCCAGAATGTCCAAAGTTTCAGCGGGATTTCCAAAATGTTGAAAGGAACTCGAAACATGTCAATCTTGGTTTTGAGAATCTCTCCCGGAGTTTGAGAGATTTGGACGTGAAAGGGTACCAGTCTTGTCGGGGATTGGGAACCCTTCGCGAGAATGTCCAAAGTTTCAGCGGGATTTCCAAAATGTTGAAAGGAACTCGAAACATGTCAACCTTGGTTTTGAGAATCTCTCCCGGAGTTTGAGAGATTTGGACGTGAAAGGGTACCAGTCTTGTCGGGGATTGGGAACCCTTCGCGAGAATGTCCAAAGTTTCAGCGGGATTTCCAAAATGTTGAAAGGAACTCGAAACATGTCAACCTTGGTTTTGAGAATCTCTCCCGGAGTTTGAGAGATTTGGACGTGAAAGGGTACCAGTCTTGTCGGGGATTGGGAACCCTTCGCCAGAATGTCCAAAGTTTCAGCGGGATTTCCAAAATGTTGAAAGGAACTTGCAACGTGTCAACCTTGGTTTTGAGAATCTCTCCCGGAGTTTGAGAGATTTGGACGTGAAAGGGTAGCAGTCTTGTCGGGGATTGGGAACCCTTCGCGAGAATGTCCAAAGTTTCAGCGGGATTTCCAAAATGTTGAAAGGAACTCGAAACATGTCAACCTTGGTTTTGAGAATCTCTCCCGGACTTTGAGAGATTTGGACGTGAAAGGGTACCAGTCTTGTCGGGGATCGGGAACCCTTCGCGAGAATGTCCAAAGTTTCAGCGGGATTTCCAAAATGTTGAAAGGAACTCGAAACATGTGAACCTTGGTTTTGAGAACCTCTCCCGGAGTTTGAGAGATTTGGACGTGAAAGGGTACCAGTCTTGTCGGGGATTGGGAACCCTTCGCGAGAATGTCCAAAGTTTCAGTGGGATTTCCAAAATGTTGAAAGGAACTCGAAACATGTCAACCTTGGTTTTGAGAATCTCTCCCGGAGTTTGAGAGATTTGGACGTGAAAGGGTACCAGTCTTGTCGGGGATCGGGAACCCTTCGCCAGAATGTCCAAAGTTTCAGCGGGATTTCCAAAATCTTGAAAGGAACTCGAAACATGTCAACCTTGGTTTTCAGAATCTCTCCCGGAGTTTGAGAGATTTGGACGTGAAAGGGTACCAGTCTTGTCGGGGATCGGGAACCCTTCGCGAGAATGTCCAAAGTTTCAGCGGGATTTGCAAAATGTTGAGAGGAACTCGAAACATGTCAACCTTGGTTTTGAGAATCTCTCCCGGAGTTTGAGAGATTTGGACGTGAAAGGGTACCAGTCTTGTCGGGGATTGGGAACCCTTCGCGAGAATGTCCAAAGTTTCAGCGGGATTTCCAAAATGTTGAAAGGAACTCGAAACATGTCAACCTTGGTTTTGAGAATCTCTCCCGGAGTTTGAGAGATTTGGACGTGAAAGGGTACCAGTCTTGTCGGGGATTGGGAACCCTTCGCGAGAATGTCCAAAGTTTCAGCGGGATTTCCAAAATGTTGAAAGGAACTCGAAACATGTCAACCTTGGTTTTGAGAATCTCTCCCGGAGTTTGAGAGATTTGGACGTGAAAGGGTACCAGTCTTGTCGGGGATTGGGAACCCTTCGCGAGAATGTCCAAAGTTTCAGCGGGATTTCCAAAATGTTGAAAGGAACTCGAAACATGTCAACCTTGGTTTTGAGAATCTCTCCCGGAGTTTGAGAGATTTGGACGTGAAAGGGTAGCAGTCTTGTCGGGGATTGGGAACCCTTCGCGAGAATGTCCAAAGTTTCAGCGGGATTTCCAAAATGTTGAAAGGAACTCGAAACATGTCAACCTTGGTTTTGAGAATCTCTCACGGAGTTTGAGAGATTTGGACGTGAAAGGGTACCAGTCTTGTCGGGGATCGGGAACCCTTCGCGAGAATGTCCAAAGTTTCAGCGGGATTTCCAAAATGTTGAAAGGAACTCGAAACATGTCAACCTTGGTTTTGAGAACCTCTCCCGGAGTTTGAGAGATTTGGACGTGAAAGGGTACCAGTCTTGTCGGGGATTGGGAACCCTTCGCGAGAATGTCCAAAGTTTCAGCGGGATTTCCAAAATGTTGAAAGGAACTCGAAACATGTCAACCTTGGTTTTGAGAATCTCTCCCGGAGTTTGAGAGATTTGGACGTGAAAGGGTGCCAGTCTTGTCGGGGATTGGGAACCCTTCGCGAGAATGTCCAAAGTTTCAGCGGGATTTCCAAAATGTTGAAAGGAACTCGAAACATGTCAACCTTGGTTTTGAGAATCTCTCCCGGAGTTTGAGAGATTTGGACGTGAAAGGGTACCAGTCTTGTCGGGGATTGGGAACCCTTCGCGAGAATGTCCAAAGTTTCAGCGGGATTTCCAAAATGTTGAAAGGAACTCGAAACATGTCAACCTTGGTTTTGAGAATCTCTCCCGGAGTTTGAGAGATTTGGACGTGAAAGGGTACCAGTCTTGTCGGGGATTGGGAACCCTTCGCGAGAATGTCCAAAGTTTCAGCGGGATTTCCAAAATGTTGAAAGGAACTCGAAACATGTCAACCTTGGTTTTGAGAATCTCTCCCGGAGTTTGAGAGATTTGGACGTGAAAGGGTACCAGTCTTGTCGGGGATCGGGAACCCTTCACGAGAATGTCCAAAGTTTCAGCGGGATTTGCAAAATGTTGAGAGGAACTCGAAACATGTCAACCTTGGTTTTGAGAATCTCTCCCGGAGCTTGAGAGATTTGGACGTGAAAGGGTACCAGTCTTGTCGGGGATTGGGAACCCTTCGCAAGAATGTCCAAAGTTTCAGCGGGATTTCCAAAATGTTGAAAGGAACTCGAAACATGTCAACCTTGGTTTTGAGAATCTCTCCCGGAGTTTGAGAGATTTGGACGTGAAAGGGTACCAGTCTTGTCGGGGATTGGGAACCCTTCGCGAGAATGTCCAAAGTTTCAGCGGGATTTCCAAAATGTTGAAAGGAACTCGAAACATGTCAATCTTGGTTTTGAGAATCTCTCCCGGAGTTTGAGAGATTTAGACGTGAAAGGGTACCAGTCTTGTCGGGGATTGGGAACCCTTCGCGAGAATGTCCAAAGTTTCAGTGGGATTTCCAAAATGTTGAAAGGAACTCGAAACATGTCAACCTTGGTTTTGAGAATCTCTCCCGGAGTTTGAGAGATTTGGACGTGAAAGGGTACCAGTCTTGTCGGGGATCGGGAACCCTTCGCGAGAATGTCCAAAGTTTCAGCGGGATTTCCAAAATGTTGAGAGGAACTCGAAACATGTCAACCTTGGTTTTGAGAATCTCTCCCGGAGTTTGAGAGATTTGGACGTGAAAGGGTACCAGTCTTGTTCAGGATAGGGAACCCTTCGCGAGAATGTCCAAAGTTTCAGCGGGATTTCCAAAATGTTGAGAGGAACTCGAAACATGTCAACCTTGGTTTTGAGAATCTCTCCCGGAGTTTGAGAGATTTGGACGTGAAAGGGTACCAGTCTTGTTGGGGATTGGGAACCCTTCGCCAGAATGTCCAAAGTTTCAGCGGGATTTCCAAAATGTTGAAAGGAACTCGAAACATGTCAACCTTGGTTTTGAGAATCTCTCCCGGAGTTTGAGAGATTTGGACGTGAAAGGGTACCAGTCTTGTCGGGGATTGGGAACCCTTCGCCAGAATGTCCAAAGTTTCAGTGGGATTTCCAAAATGTTGAAAGGAACTCGAAACATGTCAACCTTGGTTTTGAGAATCTCTCCCGGAGTTTGAGAGATTTGGACGTGAAAGGGTACCAGTCTTCTCGGGGATTGGGAACCCTTCGCCAGAATGTCCAAAGTTTCAGCGGGATTTCCAAAATGTTGAAAGGAACTCGAAACATGTCAACCTTGGTTTTGAGAATCTCTCCCGGAGTTTGAGAGATTTGGACGTGAAAGGGTACCAGTCTTGTCGGGGATTGGGAACCCTTCGCGAGAATGTCCAAAGTTTCAGCGGGATTTCCAAAATGTTGAAAGGAACTCGAAACATGTCAACCTTGGTTTTGAGAATCTCTCCCGGAGTTTGAGAGATTTGGACGTGAAAGGGTACCAGTCTTGTCGGGGATTGGGAACCCTTCGCGAGAATGTCCAAAGTTTCAGCGGGATTTCCAAAATGTTGAAAGGAACTCGAAACATGTCAACCTTGGTTTTGAGAATCTCTCCCGGAGTTTGAGAGATTTGGACGTGAAACGGTACCAGTCTTGTCGGGGATTGGGAACCCTTCGCGAGAATGTCCAAAGTTTCAGCGGGATTTCCAAAATGTTGAAAGGAACTCAAAACATGTCAACCTTGGTTTTGAGAATCTCTCCCGGAGTTTGAGAGATTTGGACGTGAAAGGGTACCAGTCTTGTCGGGGATTGGGAACCCTTCGCGAGAATGTCCAAAGTTTCAGCGGGATTTCCAAAATGTTGAAAGGAACTCGAAACATGTCAACCTTGGTTTTGAGAATCTCTCCCGGAGTTTGAGAGATTTGGACGTGAAAGGGTACCAGTCTTGTCGGGGATTGGGAACCCTTCGCGAGAATGTCCAAAGTTTCAGCGGGATTTCCAAAATGTTGAAAGGAACTCGAAACATGTCAACCTTGGTTTTGAGAATCTAACCCGGAGTTTGAGAGATTTGGACGTGAAAGGGTACCAGTCTTGTTCGGGATCGGGAACCCTTCGCGAGAATGTCCAAAGTTTCAGCGGGATTTCCAAAATGTTGAAAGGAACTCGAAACATGTCAACCTTGGTTTTGAGAATCTCTCCCGGAGTTTGAGAGATTTGGACGTGAAAGGGTACCAGTCTTGTCGGGGATTGGGAACCCTTCGCGAGAATGTCCAAAGTTTCAGCGGGATTTCCAAAATGTTGAAAGGAACTCGAAACATGTCAACCTTGGTTTTGAGAATCTCTCCCGGAGTTTGAGAGATTTGGACGTGAAAGGGTACCAGTCTTGTCGGGGATCGGGAACCCTTCGCGAGAATGTCCAAAGTTTCAGCGGGATTTGCAAAATGTTGAAAGGAACTCGAAACATGTCAACCTTGGTTTTGAGAATCTCTCCCGGAGTTTGAGAGATTTAGACGTGAAAGGGTACCAGTCTTGTCGGGGATTGGGAACCCTTCGCGAGAATGTCCAAAGTTTCAGTGGGATTTCCAAAACGTTGAAAGGAACTCGAAACATGTCAACCTTGGTTTTGAGAATCTCTCCCGGAGTTTGAGAGATTTGGACGTGAAAGGGTACCAGTCTTGTCGGGGATCGGGAACCCTTCGCGAGAATGTCCAAAGTTTCAGCGGGATTTCCAAAATGTTGAGAGGAACTCGAAACATGTCAACCTTGGTTTTGAGAATCTCTCCCGGAGTTTGAGAGATTTGTACATGAAAGGGTACCAGTCTTGTTCAGGATCGGGAACCCTTCGCGAGAATGTCCAAAGTTTCAGCGGGATTTGCAAAATGTTGAGAGGAACTCGAAACATGTCAACCTTGGTTTTGAGAATCTCTCCCGGAGTTTGAGAGATTTGGACGTGAAAGGGTACCAGTCTTGTTGGGGATTGGGAACCCTTCGCCAGAATGTCCAAAGTTTCAGTGGGATTTCCAAAATGTTGAAAGGAACTCGAAACATGTCAACCTTGGTTTTGAGAATCTCTCCCGGAGTTTGAGAGATTTGGACGTGAAAGGGTACCAGTCTTGTCGGGGATTGGGAACCCTTCGCGAGAATGTCCAAAGTTTCAGTGGGATTTCCAAAATGTTGAAAGGAACTCGAAACATGTCAACCTTGGTTTTGAGAATCTCTCCCGGAGTTTGAGAGATTTGGACGTTAAAGGGTACCAGTCTTGTCGGGGATTGGGAACCCTTCACCAGAATGTCCAAAGTTTCAGCGGGATTTCCAAAATGTTGAAAGGAACTCGAAACATGTCAACCTTGGTTTTGAGAATCTCTCCCGGAGTTTGAGAGATTTGGACGTGAAAGGGTACCAGTCTTGTCGGGGATTGGGAACCCTTCGCGAGAATGTCCAAAGTTTCAGCGGGATTTCCAAAATGTTGAAAGGAACTCGAAACATGTCAACCTTGGTTTTGAGAATCTCTCCCGGAGTTTGAGAGATTTGGACGTGAAAGGGTACCAGTCTTGTCGGGGATCGGGAACCCTTCGCGAGAATGTCCAAAGTTTCAGCGGGATTTCCAAAATGTTGAAAGGAACTCCAAACATGTCAACCTTGGTTTTGAGAATCTCTCCCGGAGTTTGAGAGATTTGGACGTGAAAGGGTACCAGTCTTGTCGGGGATTGGGAACCCTTCGCCAGAATGTCCAAAGTTTCAGCGGGATTTCCAAAATGTTGAAAGGAACTCGAAACATGTCAACCTTGGTTTTGAGAATCTCTCCCGGAGTTTGAGAGATTTGGACGTGAAAGGGTACCAGTCTTGTCGGGGATTGGGAACCCTTCGCGAGAATGTCCAAAGTTTCAGCGGGATTTCCAAAATGTTGAAAGGAACTCGAAACATGTCAACCTTGGTTTTGAGAATCTCTCCCGGAGTTTGAGAGATTTGGACGTGAAAGGGTACCAGTCTTGTCGGGGATTGGGAACCCTTCGCCAGAATGTCCAAAGTTTCAGCGGGATTTCCAAAATGTTGAAAGGAACTCGAAACATGTCAACCTTGGTTTTGAGAATCTCTCCCGGAGTTTGAGAGATTTGGACGTGAAAGGGTACCAGTCTTGTCGGGGATTGGGAACCCTTCGCGAGAATGTCCAAAGTTTCAGCGGGATTTCCAAAATGTTGAAAGGAACTCGAAACATGTCAACCTTGGTTTTGAGAATCTCTCCCGGAGTTTGAGAGATTTGGACGTGAAAGGGTACCAGTCTTGTCGGGGATTGGGAACCCTTCGCCAGAATGTCCAAAGTTTCAGCGGGATTTCCAAAATGTTGAAAGGAACTCGAAACATGTCAACCTTGGTTTTGAGAATCTCTCCCGGACTTTGAGAGATTTGGACGTGAAAGGGTACCAGTCTTGTTCGGGATCGGGAACCCTTCGCGAGAATGTCCAAAGTTTCAGCGGGATTTCCAAAATGTTGAAAGGAACTCGAAACATGTCAACCTTGGTTTTGAGAATCTCTCCCGGAGTTTGAGAGATTTGGACGTGAAAGGGTACCAGTCTTGTCGGGGATTGGGAACCCTTCGCGAGAATGTCCAAAGTTTCAGCGGGATTTCCAAAATGTTGAAAGGAACTCGAAACATGTCAACCTTGGTTTTGAGAATCTCTCCCGGATTTTGAGAGATTTGGACGTGAAAGGGTACCAGTCTTGTCGGGGATCGGGAACCCTTCGCGAGAATGTCCAAAGTTTCAGCGGGATTTGCAAAATGTTGAAAGGAACTCGAAACATGTCAACCTTGGTTTTGAGAATCTCTCCCGGAGTTTGAGAGATTTGGACGTGAAAGGGTACCAGTCTTGTCGGGGATTGGGAACCCTTCGCGAGAATGTCCAAAGTTTCAGCGGGATTTCCAAAATGTTGAAAGGAACTCGAAACATGTCAACCTTGGTTTTGAGAATCTCTCCCGGAGTTTGAGAGATTTGGACGTGAAAGGGTACCAGTCTTGTCGGGGATTGGGAACCCTTCGCGAGAATGTCCAAAGTTTCAGCGGGATTTCCAAAATGTTGAAAAAAACTCGAAACATGTCAACCTTGGTTTTGAGAATCTCTCCCGGAGTTTGAGAGATTTGGACGTGAAAGGGTACCAGTCTTGTCGGGGATTGGGAACCCTTCGCGAGAATGTCCAAAGTTTCAGCGGGATTTCCAAAATGTTGAAAGGAACTCGAAACATGTCAACCTTGGTTTTGAGAATCTCTCCCGGAGTTTGAGAGATTTGGACGTGAAAGGGTACCAGTCTTGTCGGGGATCGGGAACCCTTCGCGAGAATGTCCAAAGTTTCAGCGGGATTTCCAAAATGTTGAAAGGAACTCGAAACATGTCAACCTTGGTTTTGAGAATCTCTCCCGGAGTTTGAGAGATTTGGACGTGAAAGGTACCAGTCTTGTCGGGGATTGGGAACCCTTCACGAGAATGTCCAAAGTTTCAGCGGGATTTCCAAAATGTTGAAAGGAACTCGAAACATGTCAACCTTGGTTTTGAGAATCTCTCCCGGAGTTTGAGAGATTTGGACGTGAAAGGGTACCAGTCTTGTCGGGGATCGGGAACCCTTCGCGAGAATGTCCAAAGTTTCAGCGGGATTTGCAAAATGTTGAAAGGAACTCGAAACATGTCAACCTTGGTTTTGAGAATCTCTCCCGGAGTTTGAGAGATTTGGACGTGAAACGGTACCAGTCTTGTGGGGGATTGGGAACCCTTCGCGAGAATGTCCAAAGTTTCAGTGGGATTTCCAAAATGTTGAAAGGAACTCGAAACATGTCAAGCTTGGTTTTGAGAATCTCTCCCGGAGTTTGAGAGATTTGGACGTGAAAGGGTACCAGTCTTGTCGGGGATTGGGAACCCTTCGCGAGAATGTCCAAAGTTTCAGCGGGATTTCCAAAATGTTGAAAGGAACTCGAAACATGTCAACCTTGGTTTTGAGAATCTCTCCCGGAGTTTGGGAGATTTGGACGTGAAAGGGTACCAGTCCTGTCGGGGATCGGGAACCCTTCGCGAGAATGTCCAAAGTTTCAGCGGGATTTCCAAAATGTTGAAAGGAACTCGAAACATGTCAACCTTGGTTTTGAGAATCTCTCCCGGAGTTTGAGAGATTTGGACGTGAAAGGGTACCAGTCTTGTCGGGGATTGGGAACCCTTTGCCAGAATGTCCAAAGTTTCAGCCGGATTTCCAAAATGTTGAAAAGACTCGAAACATGTCAACCTTGGTTTTGAGAATCTCTCCCGGACTTTGAGAGATTTGGACGTGAAAGGGTACCAGTCTTGTCGGGGATTGGGAACCCTTCGCGAGAATGTCCAAAGTTTCAGCGGGATTTCCAAAATGTTGAAAGGAACTCGACACATGTCAACCTTGGTTTTGAGAATCTCTCCCGGAGTTTGAGAGATTTGGACGTGAAAGGGTACCAGTCTTGTCTGGGATTGGGAACCCTTCGCGAGAATGTCCAAAGTTTCAGCGGGATTTCCAAAATGTTGAAAGGAACTCGAAACATGTCAACCTTGGTTTTGAGAATCTCTCCCGGAGTTTGAGAGATTTGGACGTGAAAGGGTACCAGTCTTGTCGGGGATCGGGAACCCTTCACGAGAATGTCCAAAGTTTCAGCGGGATTTCCAAAATGTTGAAAGGAACTCGAAACATGTCAACCTTGGTTTTGAGAATCTCTCCCGGAGTTTGAGAGATTTGGACGTGAAAGGGTATCAGTCTTGTCGGGGATCGGAAACCCTTCGCGAGAATGTCCAAAGTTTCAGCGGGATTTGCAAAATGTTGAAAGGAACTCGAAACATGTCAACCTTGGTTTTGAGAATCTCTCCCGGACTTTGAGAGATTTGGACGTGAAAGGGTACCAGTCTTGTTCGGGATCGGGAACCCTTCGCGAGAATGTCCAAAGTTTCAGTGGGATTTCCAAAATGTTGAAAGGAACTCGAAACATGTCAACCTTGGTTTTGAGAATCTCTCCCGGAGTTTGAGAGATTTGGACGTGAAAGGGTACCAGTCTTGTCGGGGATTGGGAACCCTTCGCGAGAATGTCCAATGTTTCAGCGGGATTTCCAAAATGTTGAGAGGAACTCGAAACATGTCAGCCTTGGTTTTGAGAATCTCTCCCAGAGTTTGAGAGATTTGGACGTGAAAGGGTACCAGTCTTGTCGGGGATTGGGAACCCTTCGCGAGAATGTCCAAAGTTTCAGCGGGATTTCCAAAATGTTGAGAGGAACTCGAAACATGTCAACCTTGGTTTTGAGAATCTCTCCCGGAGTTTGAGAGATTTGGACGTGAAAGGGTACCAGTCTTGTCGGGGATTGGGAACCCTTCTCCAGAATGTCCAAAGTTTCAGCGGGATTTCCAAAATGTTGAAAGGAACTCGAAACATGTCAACCTTGGTTTTGAGAATCTCTCCCGGACTTTGAGAGATTTGGACGTGAAAGGGTACCAGTCTTGTCGGGGATTGGGAACCCTTCGCCAGAATGTCAAAAGTTTCAGCGGGATTTCCAAAATGTTGAAAGGAACTCGAAACATGTCAACCTTGGTTTTGAGAATCTCTCCCGGACTTTGAGAGATTTGGACGTGAAAGGGTACCAGTCTTGTCGGGGATTGGGAACCCTTCGCGAGAATGTCCAAAGTTTCAGCGGGATTTCCAAAATGTTGAAAGGAACTCGAAACATGTCAACCTTGGTTTTGAGAATCTCTCCCGGAGTTTGAGAGATTTGGACGTGAAAGGGTACCAGTCTTGTCGGGGATTGGGAACCCTTCGCGAGAATGTCCAAAGTTTCAGCGGGATTTCCAAAATGTTGAAAGGAACTCGAAACATGTCAACCTTGGTTTTGAGAATCTCTCCCGGAATTTGAGAGATTTGGACGTGAAAGGGTACCAGTCTTGTCGGAGATTGGGAACCCTTCGCGAGAATGTCCAAAGTTTCAGCGGGATTTCCAAAATGTTGAGAGGAACTCGAAACATGTGAACGTCGGTTTTGAGAATCTCTCCCGGAGTTTGAGAGATTTGGACGTGAAAGGGTACCAGTCTTGTCGGGGATTGGGAACCCTTCGTGAGAATGTCCAAAGTTTCAGTGGGATTTCCAAAATGTTGAGAGGAACTCGAATCATGTCAACCTTGGTTTTGAGAATCTCTCCCGGAGTTTGAGAGATTTGGACGTGAAAGCGTACCAGTCTTGTCGGGGATTGGGAACCCTTTGCGAGAATGTCCAAAGTTTCAGCGGGATTTCCAAAATGTTGAAAGGAACTCGAAACATGTCAACCTTGGTTTTGAGAATCTCTCCCGGAGTTTGAGAGATTTGGACGTGAAAGGGTACCAGTCTTGTCGGGGATTGGGAACCCTTTGCGAGAATGTCCAAAGTTTCAGCGGGATTTCCAAAATGTTGAAAGGAACTCGAAACATGTCAACCTTGGTTTTGAGAATCTCTCCCGGAGTTTGAGAGATTTGGACGTGAAAGGGTACCAGTCTTGTCGGGGATTGGGAACCCTTCGCGAGAATGTCCAAAGTTTCAGCGGGATTTCCAGAATGTTGAAAGGAACTCGAAACATGTCAACCTTGGTTTTGAGAATCTCTCCCGGAGTTTGAGAGATTTGGACGTGAAAGGGTACCAGTCTTGTCGGGGATTGGGAACCCTTCGCGAGAATGTCCAAAGTTTCAGCGGGATTTCCAAAATGTTGAGAGGAACTCGAATCATGTCAACCTTGGTTTTGAGAATCTCTCCCGGAGTTTGAGAGATTTGGACGTGAAAGGGTACCAGTCTTGTCGGGGATTGGGAACCCTTCGCGAGAATGTCCAAAGTTTCAGCGGGATTTCCAAAATGTTGAGAGGAACTCGAAACATGTCAACCTTGGTTTTGAGAATCTCTCCCGGAGTTTGAGAGATTTGGACGTGAAAGGGTACCAGTCTTGTCGGGGATTGGGAACCCTTCGCCAGAATGTCCAAAGTTTCAGCGGGATTTCCAAAATGTTGAGAGGAACTCGAAACATGTGAACGTCGGTTTTGAGAATCTCTCCCGGAGTTTGAGAGATTTGGACGTGAAAGGGTACCAGTCTTGTCGGGGATTGGGAACCCTTCGCCAGAATGTCCAAAGTTTCAGCGGGATTTCCAAAATGTTGAGAGGAACTCGAATCATGTCAACCTTGGTTTTGAGAATCTCTCCCGGAGTTTGAGAGATTTGGACGTGAAAGGGTACCAGTCTTGTCGGGGATTGGGAACCCTTTGCGAGAATGTCCAAAGTTTCAGCAGGATTTCCAAAATGTTGAGAGGAACTCGAAACATGTCAACCTTGGTTTTGAGAATCTCTCCCGGAGTTTGAGAGATTTGGACGTGAAAGGGTACCAGTCTTGTCGGGGATTGGGAACCCTTCGCGAGAATGTCCAAAGTTTCAGCGGGATTTCCAAAATGTTGAAAGGAACTCGAAACATGTCAACCTTGGTTTTGAGAATCTCTCCCGGAGTTTGAGAGATTTGGACGTGAAAGGGTACCAGTCTTGTCGGGGATTGGGAACCCTTCGCCAGAATGTCCAAAGTTTCAGCGGGATTTCCAAAATGTTGAAAGGAACTCGAAACATGTCAACCTTGGTTTTGAGAATCTCTCCCGGAGTTTGAGAGATTTGGATGTGAAAGGGTACCAGTCTTGTCCGGGATTGGGAACCCTTCGCGAGAATGTCCAAAGTTTCAGCGGGATTTCCAAAATGTTGAAAGGAACTCGAAACATGTCAACCTTGGTTTTGAGAATCTCTCCCGGAGTTTGAGAGATTTGGACGTGAAAGGGTACCAGTCTTGTCGGGGATTGGGAACCCTTCGCCAGAATGTCCAAAGTTTCAGCGGGATTTCCAAAATGTTGAAAGGAACTCGAAACATGTCAACCTTGGTTTTGAGAATCTCTCCCGGAGTTTGAGAGATTTGGACGTGAAAGGGTACCAGTCTTGTTCGGGAACGGGAACCCTTCGCGAGAATGTCCAAAGTTTCAGCGGGATTTCCAAAATGTTGAAAGGAACTCGAAACATGTCAACCTTGGTTTTGAGAATCTCTCCCGGAGTTTGAGAGATTTGGACGTGAAAGGGTACCAGTCTTGTCGGGGATTGGGAACCCTTCGCGAGAATGTCCAAAGTTTCAGCGGGATTTCCAAAATGTTGAAAGGAACTCGAAACATGTCAACCTTGGTTTTGAGAATCTCTCCCGGAGTTTGAGAGATTTGGACGTGAAAGGGTACCAGTCTTGTCGGGGATCGGGAACCCTTCGCGAGAATGTCCAAAGTTTCAGCGGGATTTGCAAAATGTTGAAAGGAACTCGAAACATGTCAACCTTGGTTTTGAGAATCTCTCCCGGAGTTTGAGAGATTTAGACGTGAAAGGGTACCAGTCTTGTCGGGGATTGGGAACCCTTCGCGAGAATGTCCATAGTTTCAGCGGGATTTCCAAAATGTTGAAAGGAACTCGAAACATGTCAACCTTGGTTTTGAGAATCTCTCCCGGAGTTTGAGAGATTTGGACGTGAAAGGGTACCAGTCTTTTCGGGGATTGGGAACCCTTCGCCAGAATGTCCAAAGTTTCAGCGGGATTTCCAAAATGTTGAAAGGAACTCGAAACATGTCAACCTTGGTTTTGAGAATCTCTCCCGGAGTTTGAGAGATTTGGACGTGAAACGGTACCAGTCTTGTCGGGGATTGGGAACCCTTCGCGAGAATGTCCAAAGTTTCAGCGGGATTTCCAAAATGTTGAAAGGAACTCAAAACATGTCAACCTTGGTTTTGAGAATCTCTCCCGGAGTTTGAGAGATTTGGACGTGAAAGGGTACCAGTCTTGTCGGGGATTGGGAACCCTTCGCGAGAATGTCCAAAGTTTCAGCGGGATTTCCAAAATGTTGAAAGGAACTCGAAACATGTCAACCTTGGTTTTGAGAATCTCTCCCGGAGTTTGAGAGATTTGGACGTGAAAGGGTACCAGTCTTGTCGGGGATTGGGAACCCTTCGCGAGAATGTCCAAAGTTTCAGCGGGATTTCCAAAATGTTGAAAAAAACTCGAAACATGTCAACCTTGGTTTTGAGAATCTCTCCCGGAGTTTGAGAGATTTGGACGTGAAAGGGTACCAGTCTTGTCGGGGATTGGGAACCCTTCGCGAGAATGTCCAAAGTTTCAGCGGGATTTCCAAAATGTTGAAAGGAACTCGAAACATGTCAACCTTGGTTTTGAGAATCTCTCCCGGAGTTTGAGAGATTTGGACGTGAAAGGGTACCAGTCTTGTCGGGGATCGGGAACCCTTCGCGAGAATGTCCAAAGTTTCAGCGGGATTTCCAAAATGTTGAAAGGAACTCGAAACATGTCAACCTTGGTTTTGAGAATCTCTCCCGGAGTTTGAGAGATTTGGACGTGAAAGGTACCAGTCTTGTCGGGGATTGGGAACCCTTCACGAGAATGTCCAAAGTTTCAGCGGGATTTCCAAAATGTTGAAAGGAACTCGAAACATGTCAACCTTGGTTTTGAGAATCTCTCCCGGAGTTTGAGAGATTTGGACGTGAAAGGGTACCAGTCTTGTCGGGGATCGGGAACCCTTCGCGAGAATGTCCAAAGTTTCAGCGGGATTTGCAAAATGTTGAAAGGAACTCGAAACATGTCAACCTTGGTTTTGAGAATCTCTCCCTGAGTTTGAGAGATTTGGACGTGAAACGGTACCAGTCTTGTGGGGGATTGGGAACCCTTCGCGAGAATGTCCAAAGTTTCAGTGGGATTTCCAAAATGTTGAAAGGAACTCGAAACATGTCAACCTTGGTTTTGAGAATCTCTCCCGGAGTTTGAGAGATTTGGACGTGAAAGGGTACCAGTCTTGTCGGGGATTGGGAACCCTTCGCGAGAATGTCCAAAGTTTCAGCGGGATTTCCAAAATGTTGAAAGGAACTCGAAACATGTCAACCTTGGTTTTGAGAATCTCTCCCGGACTTTGAGAGATTTGGACGTGAAAGGGTACCAGTCTTGTTCGGGATCGGGAACCCTTCGCGAGAATGTCCAAAGTTTCAGTGGGATTTCCAAAATGTTGAAAGGAACTCGAAACATGTCAACCTTGGTTTTGAGAATCTCTCCCGGAGTTTGAGAGATTTGGACGTGAAAGGGTACCAGTCTTGTCGGGGATTGGGAACCCTTCGCGAGAATGTCCAATGTTTCAGCGGGATTTCCAAAATGTTGAGAGGAACTCGAAACATGTCAGCCTTGGTTTTGAGAATCTCTCCCAGAGTTTGAGAGATTTGGACGTGAAAGGGTACCAGTCTTGTCGGGGATTGGGAACCCTTCGCGAGAATGTCCAAAGTTTCAGCGGGATTTCCAAAATGTTGAGAGGAACTCGAAACATGTCAACCTTGGTTTTGAGAATCTCTCCCGGAGTTTGAGAGATTTGGACGTGAAAGGGTACCAGTCTTGTCGGGGATTGGGAACCCTTCGCCAGAATGTCCAAAGTTTCAGCGGGATTTCCAAAATGTTGAAAGGAACTCGAAACATGTCAACCTTGGTTTTGAGAATCTCTCCCGGACTTTGAGAGATTTGGACGTGAAAGGGTACCAGTCTTGTCGGGGATTGGGAACCCTTCGCCAGAATGTCAAAAGTTTCAGCGGGATTTCCAAAATGTTGAAAGGAACTCGAAACATGTCAACCTTGGTTTTGAGAATCTCTCCCGGACTTTGAGAGATTTGGACGTGAAAGGGTACCAGTCTTGTCGGGGATTGGGAACCCTTCGCGAGAATGTCCAAAGTTTCAGCGGGATTTCCAAAATGTTGAAAGGAACTCGAAACATGTCAACCTTGGTTTTGAGAATCTCTCCCGGAGTTTGAGAGATTTGGACGTGAAAGGGTACCAGTCTTGTCGGGGATTGGGAACCCTTCGCGAGAATGTCCAAAGTTTCAGCGGGATTTCCAAAATGTTGAAAGGAACTCGAAACATGTCAACCTTGGTTTTGAGAATCTCTCCCGGAATTTGAGAGATTTGGACGTGAAAGGGTACCAGTCTTGTCGGAGATTGGGAACCCTTCGCGAGAATGTCCAAAGTTTCAGCGGGATTTCCAAAATGTTGAGAGGAACTCGAAACATGTGAACGTCGGTTTTGAGAATCTCTCCCGGAGTTTGAGAGATTTGGACGTGAAAGGGTACCAGTCTTGTCGGGGATTGGGAACCCTTCGTGAGAATGTCCAAAGTTTCAGTGGGATTTCCAAAATGTTGAGAGGAACTCGAATCATGTCAACCTTGGTTTTGAGAATCTCTCCCGGAGTTTGAGAGATTTGGACGTGAAAGCGTACCAGTCTTGTCGGGGATTGGGAACCCTTTGCGAGAATGTCCAAAGTTTCAGCGGGATTTCCAAAATGTTGAAAGGAACTCGAAACATGTCAACCTTGGTTTTGAGAATCTCTCCCGGAGTTTGAGAGATTTGGACGTGAAAGGGTACCAGTCTTGTCGGGGATTGGGAACCCTTTGCGAGAATGTCCAAAGTTTCAGCGGGATTTCCAAAATGTTGAAAGGAACTCGAAACATGTCAACCTTGGTTTTGAGAATCTCTCCCGGAGTTTGAGAGATTTGGACGTGAAAGGGTACCAGTCTTGTCGGGGATTGGGAACCCTTCGCGAGAATGTCCAAAGTTTCAGCGGGATTTCCAGAATGTTGAAAGGAACTCGAAACATGTCAACCTTGGTTTTGAGAATCTCTCCCGGAGTTTGAGAGATTTGGACGTGAAAGGGTACCAGTCTTGTCGGGGATTGGGAACCCTTCGCGAGAATGTCCAAAGTTTCAGCGGGATTTCCAAAATGTTGAGAGGAACTCGAATCATGTCAACCTTGGTTTTGAGAATCTCTCCCGGAGTTTGAGAGATTTGGACGTGAAAGGGTACCAGTCTTGTCGGGGATTGGGAACCCTTCGCGAGAATGTCCAAAGTTTCAGCGGGATTTCCAAAATGTTGAGAGGAACTCGAAACATGTCAACCTTGGTTTTGAGAATCTCTCCCGGAGTTTGAGAGATTTGGACGTGAAAGGGTACCAGTCTTGTCGGGGATTGGGAACCCTTCGCCAGAATGTCCAAAGTTTCAGCGGGATTTCCAAAATGTTGAGAGGAACTCGAAACATGTGAACGTCGGTTTTGAGAATCTCTCCCGGAGTTTGAGAGATTTGGACGTGAAAGGGTACCAGTCTTGTCGGGGATTGGGAACCCTTCGCCAGAATGTCCAAAGTTTCAGCGGGATTTCCAAAATGTTGAGAGGAACTCGAATCATGTCAACCTTGGTTTTGAGAATCTCTCCCGGAGTTTGAGAGATTTGGACGTGAAAGGGTACCAGTCTTGTCGGGGATTGGGAACCCTTTGCGAGAATGTCCAAAGTTTCAGCAGGATTTCCAAAATGTTGAGAGGAACTCGAAACATGTCAACCTTGGTTTTGAGAATCTCTCCCGGAGTTTGAGAGATTTGGACGTGAAAGGGTACCAGTCTTGTCGGGGATTGGGAACCCTTCGCGAGAATGTCCAAAGTTTCAGCGGGATTTCCAAAATGTTGAAAGGAACTCGAAACATGTCAACCTTGGTTTTGAGAATCTCTCCCGGAGTTTGAGAGATTTGGACGTGAAAGGGTACCAGTCTTGTCGGGGATTGGGAACCCTTCGCCAGAATGTCCAAAGTTTCAGCGGGATTTCCAAAATGTTGAAAGGAACTCGAAACATGTCAACCTTGGTTTTGAGAATCTCTCCCGGAGTTTGAGAGATTTGGATGTGAAAGGGTACCAGTCTTGTCCGGGATTGGGAACCCTTCGCGAGAATGTCCAAAGTTTCAGCGGGATTTCCAAAATGTTGAAAGGAACTCGAAACATGTCAACCTTGGTTTTGAGAATCTCTCCCGGAGTTTGAGAGATTTGGACGTGAAAGGGTACCAGTCTTGTCGGGGATTGGGAACCCTTCGCCAGAATGTCCAAAGTTTCAGCGGGATTTCCAAAATGTTGAAAGGAACTCGAAACATGTCAACCTTGGTTTTGAGAATCTCTCCCGGAGTTTGAGAGATTTGGACGTGAAAGGGTACCAGTCTTGTTCGGGAACGGGAACCCTTCGCGAGAATGTCCAAAGTTTCAGCGGGATTTCCAAAATGTTGAAAGGAACTCGAAACATGTCAACCTTGGTTTTGAGAATCTCTCCCGGAGTTTGAGAGATTTGGACGTGAAAGGGTACCAGTCTTGTCGGGGATTGGGAACCCTTCGCGAGAATGTCCAAAGTTTCAGCGGGATTTCCAAAATGTTGAAAGGAACTCGAAACATGTCAACCTTGGTTTTGAGAATCTCTCCCGGAGTTTGAGAGATTTGGACGTGAAAGGGTACCAGTCTTGTCGGGGATCGGGAACCCTTCGCGAGAATGTCCAAAGTTTCAGCGGGATTTGCAAAATGTTGAAAGGAACTCGAAACATGTCAACCTTGGTTTTGAGAATCTCTCCCGGAGTTTGAGAGATTTAGACGTGAAAGGGTACCAGTCTTGTCGGGGATTGGGAACCCTTCGCGAGAATGTCCATAGTTTCAGCGGGATTTCCAAAATGTTGAAAGGAACTCGAAACATGTCAACCTTGGTTTTGAGAATCTCTCCCGGAGTTTGAGAGATTTGGACGTGAAAGGGTACCAGTCTTTTCGGGGATTGGGAACCCTTCGCCAGAATGTCCAAAGTTTCAGCGGGATTTCCAAAATGTTGAAAGGAACTCGAAACATGTCAACCTTGGTTTTGAGAATCTCTCCCGGAGTTTGAGAGATTTGGACGTGAAACGGTACCAGTCTTGTCGGGGATTGGGAACCCTTCGCGAGAATGTCCAAAGTTTCAGCGGGATTTCCAAAATGTTGAAAGGAACTCAAAACATGTCAACCTTGGTTTTGAGAATCTCTCCCGGAGTTTGAGAGATTTGGACGTGAAAGGGTACCAGTCTTGTCGGGGATTGGGAACCCTTCGCGAGAATGTCCAAAGTTTCAGCGGGATTTCCAAAATGTTGAAAGGAACTCGAAACATGTCAACCTTGGTTTTGAGAATCTCTCCCGGAGTTTGAGAGATTTGGACGTGAAAGGGTACCAGTCTTGTCGGGGATTGGGAACCCTTCGCGAGAATGTCCAAAGTTTCAGCGGGATTTCCAAAATGTTGAAAAAAACTCGAAACATGTCAACCTTGGTTTTGAGAATCTCTCCCGGAGTTTGAGAGATTTGGACGTGAAAGGGTACCAGTCTTGTCGGGGATTGGGAACCCTTCGCGAGAATGTCCAAAGTTTCAGCGGGATTTCCAAAATGTTGAAAGGAACTCGAAACATGTCAACCTTGGTTTTGAGAATCTCTCCCGGAGTTTGAGAGATTTGGACGTGAAAGGGTACCAGTCTTGTCGGGGATCGGGAACCCTTCGCGAGAATGTCCAAAGTTTCAGCGGGATTTCCAAAATGTTGAAAGGAACTCGAAACATGTCAACCTTGGTTTTGAGAATCTCTCCCGGAGTTTGAGAGATTTGGACGTGAAAGGTACCAGTCTTGTCGGGGATTGGGAACCCTTCACGAGAATGTCCAAAGTTTCAGCGGGATTTCCAAAATGTTGAAAGGAACTCGAAACATGTCAACCTTGGTTTTGAGAATCTCTCCCGGAGTTTGAGAGATTTGGACGTGAAAGGGTACCAGTCTTGTCGGGGATCGGGAACCCTTCGCGAGAATGTCCAAAGTTTCAGCGGGATTTGCAAAATGTTGAAAGGAACTCGAAACATGTCAACCTTGGTTTTGAGAATCTCTCCCTGAGTTTGAGAGATTTGGACGTGAAACGGTACCAGTCTTGTGGGGGATTGGGAACCCTTCGCGAGAATGTCCAAAGTTTCAGTGGGATTTCCAAAATGTTGAAAGGAACTCGAAACATGTCAACCTTGGTTTTGAGAATCTCTCCCGGAGTTTGAGAGATTTGGACGTGAAAGGGTACCAGTCTTGTCGGGGATTGGGAACCCTTCGCGAGAATGTCCAAAGTTTCAGCGGGATTTCCAAAATGTTGAAAGGAACTCGAAACATGTCAACCTTGGTTTTGAGAATCTCTCCCGGAGTTTGGGAGATTTGGACGTGAAAGGGTACCAGTCCTGTCGGGGATCGGGAACCCTTCGCGAGAATGTCCAAAGTTTCAGCGGGATTTCCAAAATGTTGAAAGGAACTCGAAACATGTCAACCTTGGTTTTGAGAATCTCTCCCGGAGTTTGAGAGATTTGGACGTGAAAGGGTACCAGTCTTGTCGGGGATTGGGAACCCTTTGCCAGAATGTCCAAAGTTTCAGCCGGATTTCCAAAATGTTGAAAAGACTCGAAACATGTCAACCTTGGTTTTGAGAATCTCTCCCGGAGTTTGAGAGATTTGGACGTGAAAGGGTACCAGTCTTGTCGGGGATTGGGAACCCTTCGCGAGAATGTCCAAAGTTTCAGCGGGATTTCCAAAATGTTGAAAGGAACTCGACACATGTCAACCTTGGTTTTGAGAATCTCTCCCGGAGTTTGAGAGATTTGGACGTGAAAGGGTACCAGTCTTGTCTGGGATTGGGAACCCTTCGCGAGAATGTCCAAAGTTTCAGCGGGATTTCCAAAATGTTGAAAGGAACTCGAAACATGTCAACCTTGGTTTTGAGAATCTCTCCCGGAGTTTGAGAGATTTGGACGTGAAAGGGTACCAGTCTTGTCGGGGATCGGGAACCCTTCACGAGAATGTCCAAAGTTTCAGCGGGATTTCCAAAATGTTGAAAGGAACTCGAAACATGTCAACCTTGGTTTTGAGAATCTCTCCCGGAGTTTGAGAGATTTGGACGTGAAAGGGTATCAGTCTTGTCGGGGATCGGAAACCCTTCGCGAGAATGTCCAAAGTTTCAGCGGGATTTGCAAAATGTTGAAAGGAACTCGAAACATGTCAACCTTGGTTTTGAGAATCTCTCCCGGAGTTTGAGAGATTTGGACGTGAAAGGGTACCAGTCTTGTTCGGGATCGGGAACCCTTCGCGAGAATGTCCAAAGTTTCAGTGGGATTTCCAAAATGTTGAAAGGAACTTGAAACATGTCAACCTTGGTTTTGAGAATCTCTCCCGGAGTTTGAGAGATTTGGACGTGAAAGGGTACCAGTCTTGTCGGGGATTGGGAACCCTTCGCGAGAATGTCCAAAGTTTCAGTGGGATTTCCAAAATGTTGAAAGGAACTTGAAACATGTCAACCTTGGTTTTGAGAATCTCTCCCGGAGTTTGAGAGATTTGGACGTGAAAGGGTACCAGTCTTGTCGGGGATTGGGAACCCTTCGCCAGAATGTCCAAAGTTTCAGCGGGATTTCCAAAATGTTGAAAGGAACTCGAAACATGTCAACCTTGGTTTTGAGAATCTCTCCCGGACTTTGAGAGATTTGGACGTGAAAGGGTACCAGTCTTGTCGGGGATTGGGAACCCTTCGCGAGAATGTCCAAAGTTTCAGCGGGATTTCCAAAATGTTGAAAGGAACTCGAAACATGTCAACCTTGGTTTTGAGAATCTCTCCCGGAGTTTGAGAGATTTGGACGTGAAAGGGTACCAGTCTTGTCGGGGATTGGGAACCCTTTGCGAGAATGTCCAAAGTTTCAGCGGGATTTCCAAAATGTTGAAAGGAACTCGAAACATGTCAACCTTGGTTTTGAGAATCTCTCCCGGAGTTTGAGAGATTTGGACGTGAAAGGGTACCAGTCTTGTCGGAGATTGGGAACCCTTCGCGAGAATGTCCAAAGTTTCAGTGGGATTTCCAAAATGTTGAGAGGAACTCGAATCATGTCAACCTTGGTTTTGAGAATCTGTCCCGGAGTTTGAGAGATTTGGACGTGAAAGGGTACCAGTCTTGTCGGGGATTGGGAACCCTTTGCGAGAATGTCCAAAGTTTCAGCGGGATTTCCAAAATGTTGAAAGGAACTCGAAACATGTCAACCTTGGTTTTGAGAATCTCTCCCGGAGTTTGAGAGATTTGGACGTGAAAGGGTACCAGTCTTGTCGGGGATTGGGAACCCTTTGCGAGAATGTCCAAAGTTTCAGCGGGATTTCCAAAATGTTGAAAGGAACTCGAAACATGTCAACCTTGGTTTTGAGAATCTCTCCCGGAGTTTGAGAGATTTGGACGTGAAAGGGTACCAGTCTTGTCGGGGATTGGGAACCCTTCGCGAGAATGTCCAAAGTTTCAGCGGGATTTCCAGAATGTTGAAAGGAACTCGAAACATGTCAACCTTGGTTTTGAGAATCTCTCCCGGAGTTTGAGAGATTTGGACGTGAAAGGGTACCAGTCTTGTCGGGGATTGGGAACCCTTCGCGAGAATGTCCAAAGTTTCAGCGGGATTTCCAAAATGTTGAGAGGAACTCGAATCATGTCAACCTTGGTTTTGAGAATCTCTCCCGGAGTTTGAGAGATTTGGACGTGAAAGGGTACCAGTCTTGTCGGGGATTGGGAACCCTTCGCGAGAATGTCCAAAGTTTCAGCGGGATTTCCAAAATGTTGAGAGGAACTCGAAACATGTCAACCTTGGTTTTGAGAATCTCTCCCGGAGTTTGAGAGATTTGGACGTGAAAGGGTACCAGTCTTGTCGGGGATTGGGAACCCTTCGCCAGAATGTCCAAAGTTTCAGCGGGATTTCCAAAATGTTGAGAGGAACTCGAAACATGTGAACGTCGGTTTTGAGAATCTCTCCCGGAGTTTGAGAGATTTGGACGTGAAAGGGTACCAGTCTTGTCGGGGATTGGGAACCCTTCGCCAGAATGTCCAAAGTTTCAGCGGGATTTCCAAAATGTTGAGAGGAACTCGAATCATGTCAACCTTGGTTTTGAGAATCTCTCCCGGAGTTTGAGAGATTTGGACGTGAAAGCGTACCAGTCTTGTCGGGGATTGGGAACCCTTTGCGAGAATGTCCAAAGTTTCAGCGGGATTTCCAAAATGTTGAAAGGAACTCGAAACATGTCAACCTTGGTTTTGAGAATCTCTCCCGGAGTTTGAGAGATTTGGACGTGAAAGGGTATCAGTCTTGTCGGGGATCGGAAACCCTTCGCGAGAATGTCCAAAGTTTCAGCGGGATTTGCAAAATGTTGAAAGGAACTCGAAACATGTCAACCTTGGTTTTGAGAATCTCTCCCGGAGTTTGAGAGATTTGGACGTGAAAGGGTACCAGTCTTGTTCGGGATCGGGAACCCTTCGCGAGAATGTCCAAAGTTTCAGTGGGATTTCCAAAATGTTGAAAGGAACTTGAAACATGTCAACCTTGGTTTTGAGAATCTCTCCCGGAGTTTGAGAGATTTGGACGTGAAAGGGTACCAGTCTTGTCGGGGATTGGGAACCCTTCGCGAGAATGTCCAAAGTTTCAGTGGGATTTCCAAAATGTTGAAAGGAACTTGAAACATGTCAACCTTGGTTTTGAGAATTTCTCCCGGACTTTGAGAGATTTGGACGTGAAAGGGTACCAGTCTTGTCGGGGATTGGGAACCCTTCGCCAGAATGTCCAAAGTTTCAGCGGGATTTCCAAAATGTTGAAAGGAACTCGAAACATGTCAACCTTGGTTTTGAGAATCTCTCCCGGACTTTGAGAGATTTGGACGTGAAAGGGTACCAGTCTTGTCGGGGATTGGGAACCCTTCGCGAGAATGTCCAAAGTTTCAGCGGGATTTCCAAAATGTTGAAAGGAACTCGAAACATGTCAACCTTGGTTTTGAGAATCTCTCCCGGAGTTTGAGAGATTTGGACGTGAAAGGGTACCAGTCTTGTCGGGGATTGGGAACCCTTTGCGAGAATGTCCAAAGTTTCAGCGGGATTTCCAAAATGTTGAAAGGAACTCGAAACATGTCAACCTTGGTTTTGAGAATCTCTCCCGGAGTTTGAGAGATTTGGACGTGAAAGGGTACCAGTCTTGTCGGAGATTGGGAACCCTTCGCGAGAATGTCCAAAGTTTCAGTGGGATTTCCAAAATGTTGAGAGGAACTCGAATCATGTCAACCTTGGTTTTGAGAATCTGTCCCGGAGTTTGAGAGATTTGGACGTGAAAGGGTACCAGTCTTGTCGGGGATTGGGAACCCTTTGCGAGAATGTCCAAAGTTTCAGCGGGATTTCCAAAATGTTGAAAGGAACTCGAAACATGTCAACCTTGGTTTTGAGAATCTCTCCCGGAGTTTGAGAGATTTGGACGTGAAAGGGTACCAGTCTTGTCGGGGATTGGGAACCCTTTGCGAGAATGTCCAAAGTTTCAGCGGGATTTCCAAAATGTTGAAAGGAACTCGAAACATGTCAACCTTGGTTTTGAGAATCTCTCCCGGAGTTTGAGAGATTTGGACGTGAAAGGGTACCAGTCTTGTCGGGGATTGGGAACCCTTCGCGAGAATGTCCAAAGTTTCAGCGGGATTTCCAGAATGTTGAAAGGAACTCGAAACATGTCAACCTTGGTTTTGAGAATCTCTCCCGGAGTTTGAGAGATTTGGACGTGAAAGGGTACCAGTCTTGTCGGGGATTGGGAACCCTTCGCGAGAATGTCCAAAGTTTCAGCGGGATTTCCAAAATGTTGAGAGGAACTCGAATCATGTCAACCTTGGTTTTGAGAATCTCTCCCGGAGTTTGAGAGATTTGGACGTGAAAGGGTACCAGTCTTGTCGGGGATTGGGAACCCTTCGCGAGAATGTCCAAAGTTTCAGCGGGATTTCCAAAATGTTGAGAGGAACTCGAAACATGTCAACCTTGGTTTTGAGAATCTCTCCCGGAGTTTGAGAGATTTGGACGTGAAAGGGTACCAGTCTTGTCGGGGATTGGGAACCCTTCGCCAGAATGTCCAAAGTTTCAGCGGGATTTCCAAAATGTTGAGAGGAACTCGAAACATGTGAACGTCGGTTTTGAGAATCTCTCCCGGAGTTTGAGAGATTTGGACGTGAAAGGGTACCAGTCTTGTCGGGGATTGGGAACCCTTCGCCAGAATGTCCAAAGTTTCAGCGGGATTTCCAAAATGTTGAGAGGAACTCGAATCATGTCAACCTTGGTTTTGAGAATCTCTCCCGGAGTTTGAGAGATTTGGACGTGAAAGGGTACCAGTCTTGTCGGGGATTGGGAACCCTTTGCGAGAATGTCCAAAGTTTCAGCAGGATTTCCAAAATGTTGAGAGGAACTCGAAACATGTCAACCTTGGTTTTGAGAATCTCTCCCGGAGTTTGAGAGATTTGGACGTGAAAGGGTACCAGTCTTGTCGGGGATTGGGAACCCTTCGCGAGAATGTCCAAAGTTTCAGCGGGATTTCCAAAATGTTGAAAGGAACTCGAAACATGTCAACCTTGGTTTTGAGAATCTCTCCCGGAGTTTGAGAGATTTGGACGTGAAAGGGTACCAGTCTTGTCGGGGATTGGGAACCCTTCGCCAGAATGTCCAAAGTTTCAGCGGGATTTCCAAAATGTTGAAAGGAACTCGAAACATGTCAACCTTGGTTTTGAGAATCTCTCCCGGAGTTTGAGAGATTTGGATGTGAAAGGGTACCAGTCTTGTCCGGGATTGGGAACCCTTCGCGAGAATGTCCAAAGTTTCAGCGGGATTTCCAAAATGTTGAAAGGAACTCGAAACATGTCAACCTTGGTTTTGAGAATCTCTCCCGGAGTTTGAGAGATTTGGACGTGAAAGGGTACCAGTCTTGTCGGGGATTGGGAACCCTTCGCCAGAATGTCCAAAGTTTCAGCGGGATTTCCAAAATGTTGAAAGGAACTCGAAACATGTCAACCTTGGTTTTGAGAATCTCTCCCGGAGTTTGAGAGATTTGGACGTGAAAGGGTACCAGTCTTGTTCGGGAACGGGAACCCTTCGCGAGAATGTCCAAAGTTTCAGCGGGATTTCCAAAATGTTGAAAGGAACTCGAAACATGTCAACCTTGGTTTTGAGAATCTCTCCCGGAGTTTGAGAGATTTGGACGTGAAAGGGTACCAGTCTTGTCGGGGATTGGGAACCCTTCGCGAGAATGTCCAAAGTTTCAGCGGGATTTCCAAAATGTTGAAAGGAACTCGAAACATGTCAACCTTGGTTTTGAGAATCTCTCCCGGAGTTTGAGAGATTTGGACGTGAAAGGGTACCAGTCTTGTCGGGGATCGGGAACCCTTCGCGAGAATGTCCAAAGTTTCAGCGGGATTTGCAAAATGTTGAAAGGAACTCGAAACATGTCAACCTTGGTTTTGAGAATCTCTCCCGGAGTTTGAGAGATTTAGACGTGAAAGGGTACCAGTCTTGTCGGGGATTGGGAACCCTTCGCGAGAATGTCCATAGTTTCAGCGGGATTTCCAAAATGTTGAAAGGAACTCGAAACATGTCAACCTTGGTTTTGAGAATCTCTCCCGGAGTTTGAGAGATTTGGACGTGAAAGGGTACCAGTCTTTTCGGGGATTGGGAACCCTTCGCCAGAATGTCCAAAGTTTCAGCGGGATTTCCAAAATGTTGAAAGGAACTCGAAACATGTCAACCTTGGTTTTGAGAATCTCTCCCGGAGTTTGAGAGATTTGGACGTGAAAGGGTACCAGTCTTGTCAGGGATTGGGAACCCTTCGCGAGAATGTCCAAAGTTTCAGCGGGATTTCCAAAATGTTGAAAGGAACTCAAAACATGTCAACCTTGGTTTTGAGAATCTCTCCCGGAGTTTGAGAGATTTGGACGTGAAAGGGTACCAGTCTTCTCGGGGATTGGGAACCCTTCGCCAGAATGTCCAAAGTTTCAGCGGGATTTCCAAAATGTTGAAAGGAACTCGAAACATGTCAACCTTGGTTTTGAGAATCTCTCCCGGAGTTTGAGAGATTTGGACGTGAAAGGGTACCAGTCTTGTCGGGGATTGGGAACCCTTCGCGAGAATGTCCAAAGTTTCAGCGGGATTTCCAAAATGTTGAAAAAAACTCGAAACATGTCAACCTTGGTTTTGAGAATCTCTCCCGGAGTTTGAGAGATTTGGACGTGAAAGGGTACCAGTCTTGTCGGGGATTGGGAACCCTTCGCGAGAATGTCCAAAGTTTCAGCGGGATTTCCAAAATGTTGAAAGGAACTCGAAACATGTCAACCTTGGTTTTGAGAATCTCTCCCGGAGTTTGAGAGATTTGGACGTGAAAGGGTACCAGTCTTGTCGGGGATCGGGAACCCTTCGCGAGAATGTCCAAAGTTTCAGCGGGATTTCCAAAATGTTGAAAGGAACTCGAAACATGTCAACCTTGGTTTTGAGAATCTCTCCCGGAGTTTGAGAGATTTGGACGTGAAAGGGTACCAGTCTTGTCGGGGATTGGGAACCCTTCACGAGAATGTCCAAAGTTTCAGCGGGATTTCCAAAATGTTGAAAGGAACTCGAAACATGTCAACCTTGGTTTTGAGAATCTCTCCCGGAGTTTGAGAGATTTGGACGTGAAAGGGTACCAGTCTTGTCGGGGATCGGGAACCCTTCGCGAGAATGTCCAAAGTTTCAGCGGGATTTGCAAAATGTTGAAAGGAACTCGAAACATGTCAACCTTGGTTTTGAGAATCTCTCCCTGAGTTTGAGAGATTTGGACGTGAAACGGTACCAGTCTTGTGGGGGATTGGGAACCCTTCGCGAGAATGTCCAAAGTTTCAGTGGGATTTCCAAAATGTTGAAAGGAACTCGAAACATGTCAACCTTGGTTTTGAGAATCTCTCCCGGAGTTTGAGAGATTTGGACGTGAAAGGGTACCAGTCTTGTCGGGGATTGGGAACCCTTCGCGAGAATGTCCAAAGTTTCAGCGGGATTTCCAAAATGTTGAAAGGAACTCGAAACATGTCAACCTTGGTTTTGAGAATCTCTCCCGGAGTTTGGGAGATTTGGACGTGAAAGGGTACCAGTCCTGTCGGGGATCGGGAACCCTTCGCGAGAATGTCCAAAGTTTCAGCGGGATTTCCAAAATGTTGAAAGGAACTCGAAACATGTCAACCTTGGTTTTGAGAATCTCTCCCGGAGTTTGAGAGATTTGGACGTGAAAGGGTACCAGTCTTGTCGGGGATTGGGAACCCTTTGCCAGAATGTCCAAAGTTTCAGCCGGATTTCCAAAATGTTGAAAAGACTCGAAACATGTCAACCTTGGTTTTGAGAATCTCTCCCGGAGTTTGAGAGATTTGGACGTGAAAGGGTACCAGTCTTGTCGGGGATTGGGAACCCTTCGCGAGAATGTCCAAAGTTTCAGCGGGATTTCCAAAATGTTGAAAGGAACTCGACACATGTCAACCTTGGTTTTGAGAATCTCTCCCGGAGTTTGAGAGATTTGGACGTGAAAGGGTACCAGTCTTGTCTGGGATTGGGAACCCTTCGCGAGAATGTCCAAAGTTTCAGCGGGATTTCCAAAATGTTGAAAGGAACTCGAAACATGTCAACCTTGGTTTTGAGAATCTCTCCCGGAGTTTGAGAGATTTGGACGTGAAAGGGTACCAGTCTTGTCGGGGATCGGGAACCCTTCACGAGAATGTCCAAAGTTTCAGCGGGATTTCCAAAATGTTGAAAGGAACTCGAAACATGTCAACCTTGGTTTTGAGAATCTCTCCCGGAGTTTGAGAGATTTGGACGTGAAAGGGTACCAGTCTTGTCGGGGATCGGAAACCCTTCGCGAGAATGTCCAAAGTTTCAGCGGGATTTGCAAAATGTTGAAAGGAACTCGAAACATGTCAACCTTGGTTTTGAGAATCTCTCCCGGAGTTTGAGAGATTTGGACGTGAAAGGGTACCAGTCTTGTTCGGGATCGGGAACCCTTCGCGAGAATGTCCAAAGTTTCAGTGGGATTTCCAAAATGTTGAAAGGAACTTGAAACATGTCAACCTTGGTTTTGAGAATCTCTCCCGGAGTTTGAGAGATTTGGACGTGAAAGGGTACCAGTCTTGTCGGGGATTGGGAACCCTTCGCGAGAATGTCCAAAGTTTCAGTGGGATTTCCAAAATGTTGAAAGGAACTTGAAACATGTCAACCTTGGTTTTGAGAATCTCTCCCGGACTTTGAGAGATTTGGACGTGAAAGGGTACCAGTCTTGTCGGGGATTGGGAACCCTTCGCCAGAATGTCCAAAGTTTCAGCGGGATTTCCAAAATGTTGAAAGGAACTCGAAACATGTCAACCTTGGTTTTGAGAATCTCTCCCGGACTTTGAGAGATTTGGACGTGAAAGGGTACCAGTCTTGTCGGGGATTGGGAACCCTTCGCGAGAATGTCCAAAGTTTCAGCGGGATTTCCAAAATGTTGAAAGGAACTCGAAACATGTCAACCTTGGTTTTGAGAATCTCTCCCGGAGTTTGAGAGATTTGGACGTGAAAGGGTACCAGTCTTGTCGGGGATTGGGAACCCTTTGCGAGAATGTCCAAAGTTTCAGCGGGATTTCCAAAATGTTGAAAGGAACTCGAAACATGTCAACCTTGGTTTTGAGAATCTCTCCCGGAGTTTGAGAGATTTGGACGTGAAAGGGTACCAGTCTTGTCGGAGATTGGGAACCCTTCGCGAGAATGTCCAAAGTTTCAGTGGGATTTCCAAAATGTTGAGAGGAACTCGAATCATGTCAACCTTGGTTTTGAGAATCTGTCCCGGAGTTTGAGAGATTTGGACGTGAAAGGGTACCAGTCTTGTCGGGGATTGGGAACCCTTTGCGAGAATGTCCAAAGTTTCAGCGGGATTTCCAAAATGTTGAAAGGAACTCGAAACATGTCAACCTTGGTTTTGAGAATCTCTCCCGGAGTTTGAGAGATTTGGACGTGAAAGGGTACCAGTCTTGTCGGGGATTGGGAACCCTTTGCGAGAATGTCCAAAGTTTCAGCGGGATTTCCAAAATGTTGAAAGGAACTCGAAACATGTCAACCTTGGTTTTGAGAATCTCTCCCGGAGTTTGAGAGATTTGGACGTGAAAGGGTACCAGTCTTGTCGGGGATTGGGAACCCTTCGCGAGAATGTCCAAAGTTTCAGCGGGATTTCCAGAATGTTGAAAGGAACTCGAAACATGTCAACCTTGGTTTTGAGAATCTCTCCCGGAGTTTGAGAGATTTGGACGTGAAAGGGTACCAGTCTTGTCGGGGATTGGGAACCCTTCGCGAGAATGTCCAAAGTTTCAGCGGGATTTCCAAAATGTTGAGAGGAACTCGAATCATGTCAACCTTGGTTTTGAGAATCTCTCCCGGAGTTTGAGAGATTTGGACGTGAAAGGGTACCAGTCTTGTCGGGGATTGGGAACCCTTCGCGAGAATGTCCAAAGTTTCAGCGGGATTTCCAAAATGTTGAGAGGAACTCGAAACATGTCAACCTTGGTTTTGAGAATCTCTCCCGGAGTTTGAGAGATTTGGACGTGAAAGGGTACCAGTCTTGTCGGGGATTGGGAACCCTTCGCCAGAATGTCCAAAGTTTCAGCGGGATTTCCAAAATGTTGAGAGGAACTCGAAACATGTGAACGTCGGTTTTGAGAATCTCTCCCGGAGTTTGAGAGATTTGGACGTGAAAGGGTACCAGTCTTGTCGGGGATTGGGAACCCTTCGCCAGAATGTCCAAAGTTTCAGCGGGATTTCCAAAATGTTGAGAGGAACTCGAATCATGTCAACCTTGGTTTTGAGAATCTCTCCCGGAGTTTGAGAGATTTGGACGTGAAAGGGTACCAGTCTTGTCGGGGATTGGGAACCCTTTGCGAGAATGTCCAAAGTTTCAGCAGGATTTCCAAAATGTTGAGAGGAACTCGAAACATGTCAACCTTGGTTTTGAGAATCTCTCCCGGAGTTTGAGAGATTTGGACGTGAAAGGGTACCAGTCTTGTCGGGGATTTGGAACCCTTCGCGAGAATGTCCAAAGTTTCAGCGGGATTTCCAAAATGTTGAGAGGAACTCGAAACATGTCAACCTCGGTTTTGAGAATCTCTCCCGGAGTTTGAGAGATTTGGACTTGAAAGGGTACCAGTCTTGTCGGGGATTGGGAACCCTTCGCGAGAATGTCCAAAGTTTCAGCGGGATTTCCAAAATGTTGAGAGGAACTCGAAACATGTCAACCTTGGTTTTGAGAATCTCTCCCGGAGTTTGAGAGATTTGGACGTGAAAGGGTACCAGTCTTGTCGGGGATTGGGAACCCTTCGCCAGAATGTCCAAAGTTTCAGCGGGATTTCCAAAATGTTGAGAGGAACTCGAAAGATGTCAGCCTCGGTTTTGAGAATCTCTCCCGGAGTTTGAGAGATTTGGACGTGAAATGGTACCAGTCTTGTCGGGGATTGGGAACCCTTCGCGAGAATGTCCAAAGTTTCAGCGGGATTTCCAAAATGTTGAAAGGAACTCGAAACATGTCAAATTGGTTTTGAGAATCTCTCCCGGAGTTTGAGAGATTTGGACGTGAAAGGGTACCAGTCTTGTCGGGGATTGGGAACCCTTCGCGAGAATGTCCAAAGTTTCAGTGGGATTTCCAAAATGTTGAAAGGAACTCGAAACATGTGAACCTCGGTTTTGAGAATCTCTCCCGGAGTTTGAGAGATTTGGACGTGAAAGGGTACCAGTCTTGTCGGGGATTGGGAACCCTTCGCCAGAATGTCCAAAGTTTCAGCGGGATTTCCAAAATGTTGAGAGGAACTCGAAACATGTCAGCCTTGGTTTTGAGAATCTCTCCCAGAGTTTGAGAGATTTGGACGTGAAAGGGTACCAGTCTTGTCGGGGATTGGGAACCCTTCGCGAGAATGTCCAAAGTTTCAGCGGGATTTCCAAAATGTTGAGAGGAACTCGAAACATGTGAACGTCGGTTTTGAGAATCTCTCCCGGAGTTTGAGAGATTTGGACGTGAAAGGGTACCAGTCTTGTCGGGGATTGGGAACCCTTCGCGAGAATGTCCAAAGTTTCAGCGGGATTTCCAAAATGTTGAGAGGAACTCGAAACATGTCAACCTCGGTTTTGAGAATCTCTCCCGGAGTTTGAGAGATTTGGATGTGAAAGGGTACCAGTCTTGTAGGGGATTGGGAACCCTTCGCGAGAATGTCCAATGTTTCAGCGGGATTTCCAAAATGTTGAGAGGAACTCGAAACATGTCAGCCTTGGTTTTGAGAATCTCTCCCAGAGTTTGAGAGATTTGGACGTGAAAGGGTACCAGTCTTGTCGGGGATTGGGAACCCTTCGCGAGAATGTCCAAAGTTTCAGCGGGATTTCCAAAATGTTGAGAGGAACTCGAAACATGTCAACCTTGGCTTTGAGAATCTCTCCCGGAGTTTGAGAGATTTGGACGTGAAAGGGTACCAGTCTTGTCGGGGATTGGGAACCCTTCGCCAGAATGTCCAAAGTTTCAGCGGGATTTCCAAAATGTTGAAAGGAACTCGAAACATGTCAACCTTGGTTTTGAGAATCTCTCCCGGACTTTGAGAGATTTGGACGTGAAAGGGTACCAGTCTTGTGGGGATTGGGAACCCTTCGCGAGAATGTCCAAAGTTTCATCGGGATTTCCAAAATGTTGAAAGGAACTCGAAACATGTCAACCTTGGTTTTTGAGAATCTCTCCCGGACTTTGAGAGATTTGGACGTGAAAGGGTACCAGTCTTGTCGGGGATTGGGAACCCTTTGCGAGAATGTCCAAAGTTTCAGCGGGATTTCCAAAATGTTGAAAGGAACTCGAAACATGTCAACCTTGGTTTTGAGAATCTCTCCCGGAGTTTGAGAGATTTGGACGTGAAAGGGTACCAGTCTTGTCGGGGATTGGGAACCCTTTGCGAGAATGTCCAAAGTTTCAGCGGGATTTCCAAAATGTTGAAAGGAACTCGAAACATGTCAACCTTGGTTTTGAGAATCTCTCCCGGAGTTTGAGAGATTTGGACGTGAAAGGGTACCAGTCTTGTCGGAGATTGGGAACCCTTCGCGAGAATGTCCAAAGTTTCAGCGGGATTTCCAAAATGTTGAAAGGAACTCGAAACATGTCAACCTTGGTTTTGAGAATCTCTCCCGGAGTTTGAGAGATTTGGACGTGAAAGGGTACCAGTCTTGTCGGGGATTGGGAACCCTTTGCGAGAATGTCCAAAGTTTCAGCGGGATTTCCAAAATGTTGAAAGGAACTCGAAACATGTCAACCTTGGTTTTGAGAATCTCTCCCGGACTTTGAGAGATTTGGACGTGAAAGGGTACCAGTCTTGTCGGGGATTGGGAACCCTTCGCCAGAATGTCCAAAGTTTCAGCGGGATTTCCAAAATGTTGAGAGGAACTCGAATCATGTCAACCTTGGTTTTGAGAATCTCTCCCGGAGTTTGAGAGATTTGGACGTGAAAGGGTACCAGTCTTGTCGGGGATTGGGAACCCTTTGCGAGAATGTCCAAAGTTTCAGCAGGATTTCCAAAATGTTGAGAGGAACTCGAAACATGTCAACCTTGGTTTTGAGAATCTCTCCCGGAGTTTGAGAGATTTGGACGTGAAAGGGTACCAGTCTTGTCGGGGATTTGGAACCCTTCGCGAGAATGTCCAAAGTTTCAGCGGGATTTCCAAAATGTTGAGAGGAACTCGAAAGATGTCAGCCTCGGTTTTGAGAATCTCTCCCGGAGTTTGAGAGATTTGGACGTGAAATGGTACCAGTCTTGTCGGGGATTGGGAACCCTTCGCGAGAATGTCCAAAGTTTCAGCGGGATTTCCAAAATGTTGAAAGGAACTCGAAACATGTCAAATTGGTTTTGAGAATCTCTCCCGGAGTTTGAGAGATTTGGACGTGAAAGGGTACCAGTCTTGTCGGGGATTGGGAACCCTTCGCGAGAATGTCCAAAGTTTCAGTGGGATTTCCAAAATGTTGAAAGGAACTCGAAACATGTGAACCTCGGTTTTGAGAATCTCTCCCGGAGTTTGAGAGATTTGGACGTGAAAGGGTACCAGTCTTGTCGGGGATTGGGAACCCTTCGCCAGAATGTCCAAAGTTTCAGCGGGATTTCCAAAATGTTGAGAGGAACTCGAAACATGTCAGCCTTGGTTTTGAGAATCTCTCCCAGAGTTTGAGAGATTTGGACGTGAAAGGGTACCAGTCTTGTCGGGGATTGGGAACCCTTCGCGAGAATGTCCAAAGTTTCAGCGGGATTTCCAAAATGTTGAGAGGAACTCGAAACATGTGAACGTCGGTTTTGAGAATCTCTCCCGGAGTTTGAGAGATTTGGACGTGAAAGGGTACCAGTCTTGTCGGGGATTGGGAACCCTTCGCGAGAATGTCCAAAGTTTCAGCGGGATTTCCAAAATGTTGAGAGGAACTCGAAACATGTCAACCTCGGTTTTGAGAATCTCTCCCGGAGTTTGAGAGATTTGGACGTGAAAGGGTACCAGTCTTGTAGGGGATTGGGAACCCTTCGCGAGAATGTCCAATGTTTCAGCGGGATTTCCAAAATGTTGAGAGGAACTCGAAACATGTCAGCCTTGGTTTTGAGAATCTCTCCCAGAGTTTGAGAGATTTGGACGTGAAAGGGTACCAGTCTTGTCGGGGATTGGGAACCCTTCACGAGAATGTCCAAAGTTTCAGCGGGATTTCCAAAATGTTGAGAGGAACTCGAAACATGTCAACCTTGGCTTTGAGAATCTCTCCCGGAGTTTGAGAGATTTGGACGTGAAAGGGTACCAGTCTTGTCGGGGATTGGGAACCCTTCGCCAGAATGTCCAAAGTTTCAGCGGGATTTCCAAAATGTTGAAAGGAACTCGAAACATGTCAACCTTGGTTTTGAGAATCTCTCCCGGACTTTGAGAGATTTGGACGTGAAAGGGTACCAGTCTTGTCGGGGATTGGGAACCCTTCGCGAGAATGTCCAAAGTTTCATCGGGATTTCCAAAATGTTGAAAGGAACTCGAAACATGTCAACCTTGGTTTTTGAGAATCTCTCCCGGACTTTGAGAGATTTGGACGTGAAAGGGTACCAGTCTTGTCGGGGATTGGGAACCCTTCGCGAGAATGTCCAAAGTTTCAGCGGGATTTCCAAAATGTTGAAAGGAACTCGAAACATGTCAACCTTGGTTTTGAGAATCTCTCCCGGAGTTTGAGAGATTTGGACGTGAAAGGGTACCAGTCTTGTCGGGGATTGGGAACCCTTCGCGAGAATGTCCAAAGTTTCAGTGGGATTTCCAAAATGTTGAGAGGAACTCGAAACATGTGAACCTCGGTTTTGAGAATCTCTCCCGGAGTTTGAGAGATTTGGACGTGAAAGGGTACCAGTCTTGTCGGGGATTGGGAACCCTTCGCCAGAATGTCCAAAGTTTCAGCGGGATTTCCAAAATGTTGAGAGGAACTCGAATCATGTCAACCTTGGTTTTGAGAATCTCTCCCGGAGTTTGAGAGATTTGGACGTGAAAGGGTACCAGTCTTGTCGGGGATTGGGAACCCTTCGCCAGAATGTCCAAAGTTTCAGCGGGATTTCCAAAATGTTGAGAGGAACTCGAAACATGTCAACCTTGGTTTTGAGAATCTCTCCCGGACTTTGAGAGATTTGGACGTGAAAGGGTACCAGTCTTGTCGGGGATTGGGAACCCTTCGCGAGAATGTCCAAAGTTTCCGCGGGATTTCCAAAATGTTGAGAGGAACTCGAAACATGTCAACCTTGGTTTTGAGAATCTCTCCCGGAGTTTGAGAGATTTGGACGTGAAAGGGTACCAGTCTTGTCGGGGATTGGGAACCCTTCGCCAGAATGTCCAAAGTTTCAGCGGGATTTCCAAAATGTTGAGAGGAACTCGAAACATGTGAACGTCGGTTTTGAGAATCTCTCCCGGAGTTTGAGAGATTTGGACGTGAAAGGGTACCAGTCTTGTCGGGGATTGGGAACCCTTCGCGAGAATGTCCAAAGTTTCAGCGGGATTTCCAAAATGTTGAGAGGAACTCGAAACATGTCAACCTCGGTTTTGAGAATCTCTCCCGGAGTTTGAGAGATTTGGCCGTGAAAGGGTACCAGTCTTGTCGGGGATTGGGAACCCTTCGCGAGAATGTCCAATGTTTCAGCGGGATTTCCAAAATGTTGAGAGGAACTCGAAACATGTCAGCCTTGGTTTTGAGAATCTCTCCCAGAGTTTGAGAGATTTGGACGTGAAAGGGTACCAGTCTTGTCGGGGATTGGGAACCCTTCGCGAGAATGTCCAAAGTTTCAGCGGGATTTCCAAAATGTTGAGAGGAACTCGAAACATGTCAACCTTGGCTTTGAGTATCTCTCCCGGAGTTTGAGAGATTTGGACGTGAAAGGGTACCAGTCTTGTCGGGGATTGGGAACCCTTCGCCAGAATGTCCAAAGTTTCAGCGGGATTTCCAAAATGTTGAAAGGAACTCGAAACATGTCAACCTTGGTTTTGAGAATCTCTCCCGGACTTTGAGAGATTTGGACGTGAAAGGGTACCAGTCTTGTCGGGGATTGGGAACCCTTCGCGAGAATGTCCAAAGTTTCATCGGGATTTCCAAAATGTTGAAAGGAACTCGAAACATGTCAACCTTGGTTTTGAGAATCTCTCCCGGACTTTGAGAGATTTGGACGTGAAAGGGTACCAGTCTTGTCGGGGATTGGGAACCCTTCGCGAGAATGTCCAAAGTTTCAGCGGGATTTCCAAAATGTTGAAAGGAACTCGAAACATGTCAACCTTGGTTTTGAGAATCTCTCCCGGAGTTTGAGAGATTTGGACGTGAAAGGGTACCAGTCTTGTCGGGGATTGGGAACCCTTTGCGAGAATGTCCAAAGTTTCAGCGGGATTTCCAAAATGTTGAAAGGAACTCGAAACATGTCAACCTTGGTTTTGAGAATCTCTCCCGGAGTTTGAGAGATTTGGACGTGAAAGGGTACCAGTCTTGTCGGGGATTGGGAACCCTTCGCGAGAATGTCCAAAGTTTCAGTGGGATTTCCAAAATGTTGAGAGGAACTCGAAACATGTGAACCTCGGTTTTGAGAATCTCTCCCGGAGTTTGAGAGATTTGGACGTGAAAGGGTACCAGTCTTGTCGGGGATTGGGAACCCTTCGCCAGAATGTCCAAAGTTTCAGCGGGATTTCCAAAATGTTGAGAGGAACTCGAATCATGTCAACCTTGGTTTTGAGAATCTCTCCCGGAGTTTGAGAGATTTGGACGTGAAAGGGTACCAGTCTTGTCGGGGATTGGGAACCCTTCGCGAGAATGTCCAAAGTTTCAGTGGGATTTCCAAAATGTTGAGAGGAACTCGAAACATGTCAACCTTGGTTTTGAGAATCTCTCCCGGACTTTGAGAGATTTGGACGTGAAAGGGTACCAGTCTTGTCGGGGATTGGGAACCCTTTGCCAGAATGTCCAAAGTTTCAGCGGGATTTCTAAAATGTTGAAAGGAACTCGAAACATGTCAACCTTGGTTTTGAGAATCTCTCCCGGACTTTGAGAGATTTGGACGTGAAAGGGTACCAGTCTTGTCGGGGATTGGGAACCCTTCGCGAGAATGTCCAAAGTTTCCGCGGGATTTCCAAAATGTTGAGAGGAACTCGAAACATGTCAACCTTGGTTTTGAGAATCTCTCCCGGAGTTTGAGAGATTTGGACGTGAAAGGGTACCAGTCTTGTCGGGCATTGGGAACCCTTCGCCAGAATGTCCAAAGTTTCAGCGGGATTTCCAAAATGTTGAGAGGAACTCGAAACATGTGAACGTCGGTTTTGAGAATCTCTCCCGGAGTTTGAGAGATTTGGACGTGAAAGGGTACCAGTCTTGTCGGGGATTGGGAACCCTTCGCGAGAATGTCCAAAGTTTCAGCGGGATTTCCAAAATGTTGAGAGGAACTCGAAACATGTCAACCTCGGTTTTGAGAATCTCTCCCGGAGTTTGAGAGATTTGGACGTGAAAGGGTACCAGTCTTGTCGGGGATTGGGAACCCTTCGCGAGAATGTCCAATGTTTCAGCGGGATTTCCAAAATGTTGAGAGGAACTCGAAACATGTCAGCCTTGGTTTTGAGAATCTCTCCCAGAGTTTGAGAGATTTGGACGTGAAAGGGTACCAGTCTTGTCGGGGATTGGGAACCCTTCGCGAGAATGTCCAAAGTTTCAGCGGGATTTCCAAAATGTTGAGAGGAACTCGAAACATGTCAACCTTGGCTTTGAGAATCTCTCCCAGAGTTTGAGAGATTTGGACGTGAAAGGGTACCAGTCTTGTCGGGGATTGGGAACCCTTCGCCAGAATGTCCAAAGTTTCAGCGGGATTTCCAAAATGTTGAAAGGAACTCGAAACATGTCAACCTTGGTTTTGAGAATCTCTCCCGGACTTTGAGAGATTTGGACGTGAAAGGGTACCAGTCTTGTCGGGGATTGGGAACCCTTCGCCAGAATGTCCAAAGTTTCAGCGGGATTTCCAAAATGTTGAAAGGAACTCGAAACATGTCAACCTTGGTTTTGAGAATCTCTCCCGGACTTTGAGAGATTTGGACGTGAAAGGGTACCAGTCTTGTCGGGGATTGGGAACCCTTCGCGAGAATGTCCAAAGTTTCAGCGGGATTTCCAAAATGTTGAAAGGAACTCGAAACATGTCAACCTTGGTTTTGAGAATCTCTCCCGGACTTTGAGAGATTTGGACGTGAAAGGGTACCAGTCTTGTCGGGGATTGGGAACCCTTTGCGAGAATGTCCAAAGTTTCAGCGGGATTTCCAAAATGTTGAAAGGAACTCGAAACATGTGAACGTCGGTTTTGAGAATCTCTCCCGGAGTTTGAGAGATTTGGACGTGAAAGGGTACCAGTCTTGTCGGGGATTGGGAACCCTTCGCGAGAATGTCCAAAGTTTCAGTGGGATTTCCAAAATGTTGAGAGGAACTCGAAACATGTGAACCTCGGTTTTGAGAATCTCTCCCGGAGTTTGAGAGATTTGGACGTGAAAGGGTACCAGTCTTGTCGGGGATTGGGAACCCTTCGCCAGAATGTCCAAAGTTTCAGCGGGATTTCCAAAATGTTGAGAGGAACTCGAATCATGTCAACCTTGGTTTTGAGAATCTCTCCCGGAGTTTGAGAGATTTGGACGTGAAAGGGTACCAGTCTTGTCGGGGATTGGGAACCCTTCGCCAGAATGTCCAAAGTTTCAGCGGGATTTCCAAAATGTTGAGAGGAACTCGAAACATGTCAACCTTGGTTTTGAGAATCTCTCCCGGACTTTGAGAGATTTGGACGTGAAAGGGTACCAGTCTTGTCGGGGATTGGGAACCCTTCGCGAGAATGTCCAAAGTTTCCGCGGGATTTCCAAAATGTTGAGAGGAACTCGAAACATGTCAACCTTGGTTTTGAGAATCTCTCCCGGAGTTTGAGAGATTTGGACGTGAAAGGGTACCAGTCTTGTCGGGGATTGGGAACCCTTCGCGAGAATGTCCAAAGTTTCAGCGGGATTTCCAAAGTGTTGAAAGGAACTCGAAACATGTCAACCTTGGTTTTGAGAATCTCTCCCGGAGTTTGAGAGATTTGGACGTGAAAGGGTACCAGTCTTGTCGGGGATTGGGAACCCTTCGCGAGAATGTCCAATGTTTCAGCGGGATTTCCAAAATGTTGAGAGGAACTCGAAACATGTCAGCCTTGGTTTTGAGAATCTCTCCCAGAGTTTGAGAGATTTGGACGTGAAAGGGTACCAGTCTTGTCGGGGATTGGGAACCCTTCGCGAGAATGTCCAAAGTTTCAGCGGGATTTCCAAAATGTTGAGAGGAACTCGAAACATGTCAACCTTGGCTTTGAGAATCTCTCCCGGAGTTTGAGAGATTTGGACGTGAAAGGGTACCAGTCTTGTCGGGGATTGGGAACCCTTCGCCAGAATGTCCAAAGTTTCAGCGGGATTTCCAAAATGTTGAAAGGAACTCGAAACATGTCAACCTTGGTTTTGAGAATCTCTCCCGGAGTTTGAGAGATTTGGACGTGAAAGGGTACCAGTCTTGTCGGGGATTGGGAACCCTTCGCGAGAATGTCCAAAGTTTCATCGGGATTTCCAAAATGTTGAAAGGAACTCGAAACATGTCAACCTTGGTTTTGAGAATCTCTCCCGGACTTTGAGAGATTTGGACGTGAAAGGGTACCAGTCTTGTCGGGGATTGGGAACCCTTCGCGAGAATGTCCAAAGTTTCAGCGGGATTTCCAAAATGTTGAAAGGAACTCGAAACATGTCAACCTTGGTTTTGAGAATCTCTCCCGGAGTTTGAGAGATTTGGACGTGAAAGGGTACCAGTCTTGTCGGGGATTGGGAACCCTTTGCGAGAATGTCCAAAGTTTCAGCGGGATTTCCAAAATGTTGAAAGGAACTCGAAACATGTCAACCTTGGTTTTGAGAATCTCTCCCGGAGTTTGAGAGATTTGGACGTGAAAGGGTACCAGTCTTGTCGGAGATTGGGAACCCTTCGCGAGAATGTCCAAAGTTTCAGCGGGATTTCCAAAATGTTGAAAGGAACTCGAAACATGTCAACCTTGGTTTTGAGAATCTCTCCCGGAGTTTGAGAGATTTGGACGTGAAAGGGTACCAGTCTTGTCGGGGATTGGGAACCCTTCGCGAGAATGTCCAAAGTTTCAGTGGGATTTCCAAAATGTTGAGAGGAACTCGAAACATGTGAACCTCGGTTTTGAGAATCTCTCCCGGAGTTTGAGAGATTTGGACGTGAAAGGGTACCAGTCTTGTCGGGGATTGGGAACCCTTCGCCAGAATGTCCAAAGTTTCAGCGGGATTTCCAAAATGTTGAGAGGAACTCGAATCATGTCAACCTTGGTTTTGAGAATCTCTCCCGGAGTTTGAGAGATTTGGACGTGAAAGGGTACCAGTCTTGTCGGGGATTGGGAACCCTTCGCGAGAATGTCCAAAGTTTCAGTGGGATTTCCAAAATGTTGAGAGGAACTCGAAACATGTCAACCTTGGTTTTGAGAATCTCTCCCGGACTTTGAGAGATTTGGACGTGAAAGGGTACCAGTCTTGTCGGGGATTGGGAACCCTTTGCCAGAATGTCCAAAGTTTCAGCGGGATTTCTAAAATGTTGAAAGGAACTCGAAACATGTCAACCTTGGTTTTGAGAATCTCTCCCGGACTTTGAGAGATTTGGACGTGAAAGGGTACCAGTCTTGTCGGGGATTGGGAACCCTTCGCGAGAATGTCCAAAGTTTCCGCGGGATTTCCAAAATGTTGAGAGGAACTCGAAACATGTCAACCTTGGTTTTGAGAATCTCTCCCGGAGTTTGAGAGATTTGGACGTGAAAGGGTACCAGTCTTGTCGGGGATTGGGAACCCTTCGCGAGAATGTCCAAAGTTTCAGCGGGATTTCCAAAATGTTGAGAGGAACTCGAAACATGTGAACGTCGGTTTTGAGAATCTCTCCCGGAGTTTGAGAGATTTGGACGTGAAAGGGTACCAGTCTTGTCGGGGATTGGGAACCCTTCGCGAGAATGTCCAAAGTTTCAGCGGGATTTCCAAAATGTTGAGAGGAACTCGAAACATGTCAACCTCGGTTTTGAGAATCTCTCCCGGAGTTTGAGAGATTTGGACGTGAAAGGGTACCAGTCTTGTCGGGGATTGGGAACCCTTCGCGAGAATGTCCAATGTTTCAGCGGGATTTCCAAAATGTTGAGAGGAACTCGAAACATGTCAGCCTTGGTTTTGAGAATCTCTCCCAGAGTTTGAGAGATTTGGACGTGAAAGGGTACCAGTCTTGTCGGGGATTGGGAACCCTTCGCGAGAATGTCCAAAGTTTCAGCGGGATTTCCAAAATGTTGAGAGGAACTCGAAACATGTCAACCTTGGCTTTGAGAATCTCTCCCAGAGTTTGAGAGATTTGGACGTGAAAGGGTACCAGTCTTGTCGGGGATTGGGAACCCTTCGCCAGAATGTCCAAAGTTTCAGCGGGATTTCCAAAATGTTGAAAGGAACTCGAAACATGTCAACCTTGGTTTTGAGAATCTCTCCCGGACTTTGAGAGATTTGGACGTGAAAGGGTACCAGTCTTGTCGGGGATTGGGAACCCTTCGCCAGAATGTCCAAAGTTTCAGCGGGATTTCCAAAATGTTGAAAGGAACTCGAAACATGTCAACCTTGGTTTTGAGAATCTCTCCCGGACTTTGAGAGATTTGGACGTGAAAGGGTACCAGTCTTGTCGGGGATTGGGAACCCTTCGCGAGAATGTCCAAAGTTTCAGCGGGATTTCCAAAATGTTGAAAGGAACTCGAAACATGTCAACCTTGGTTTTGAGAATCTCTCCCGGACTTTGAGAGATTTGGACGTGAAAGGGTACCAGTCTTGTCGGGGATTGGGAACCCTTTGCGAGAATGTCCAAAGTTTCAGCGGGATTTCCAAAATGTTGAAAGGAACTCGAAACATGTGAACGTCGGTTTTGAGAATCTCTCCCGGAGTTTGAGAGATTTGGACGTGAAAGGGTACCAGTCTTGTCGGGGATTGGGAACCCTTCGCGAGAATGTCCAAAGTTTCAGTGGGATTTCCAAAATGTTGAGAGGAACTCGAAACATGTGAACCTCGGTTTTGAGAATCTCTCCCGGAGTTTGAGAGATTTGGACGTGAAAGGGTACCAGTCTTGTCGGGGATTGGGAACCCTTCGCCAGAATGTCCAAAGTTTCAGCGGGATTTCCAAAATGTTGAGAGGAACTCGAATCATGTCAACCTTGGTTTTGAGAATCTCTCCCGGAGTTTGAGAGATTTGGACGTGAAAGGGTACCAGTCTTGTCGGGGATTGGGAACCCTTCGCGAGAATGTCCAAAGTTTCAGCAGGATTTCCAAAATGTTGAGAGGAACTCGAAACATGTCAACCATGGTTTTGAGAATCTCTCCCGGAGTTTGAGAGATTTGGATGTGAAAGGGTACCAGTCTTGTCGGGGATTGGGAACCCTTCGCGAGAATGTCCAATGTTTCAGCGGGATTTCCAAAATGTTGAGAGGAACTCGAAACATGTCAGCCTTGGTTTTGAGAATCTCTCCCAGAGTTTGAGAGATTTGGACGTGAAAGGGTACCAGTCTTGTCGGGGATTGGGAACCCTTCGCGAGAATGTCCAAAGTTTCAGCGGGATTTCCAAAATGTTGAGAGGAACTCGAAACATGTCAACCTTGGTTTTGAGAATCTCTCCCGGACTTTGAGAGATTTGGACGTGAAAGGGTGCCAGTCTTGTCGGGGATTGGGAACCCTTTGCCAGAATGTCCAAAGTTTCAGCGGGATTTCCAAAATGTTGAAAGGAACTCGAAACATGTCAACCTTGGTTTTGAGAATCTCTCCCGGACTTTGAGAGATTTGGACGTGAAAGGGTACCAGTCTTGTCGGGGATCGGGAACCCTTCGCGAGAATGTCCAAAGTTTCAGCGGGATTTGCAAAATGTTGAAAGGAACTCGAAACATGTCAACCTTGGTTTTGAGAATCTCTCCCGGAGTTTGAGAGATTTGGACGTGAAAGGGTACCAGTCTTGTCGGGGATTGGGAACCCTTCGCCAGAATGTCCAAAGTTTCAGCGGGATTTCCAAAATGTTGAGAGGAACTCGAAACATGTGAACGTCGGTTTTGAGAATCTCTCCCGGAGTTTGAGAGATTTGGACGTGAAAGGGTACCAGTCTTGTCGGGGATTGGGAACCCTTCGCGAGAATGTCCAAAGTTTCAGCGGGATTTCCAAAATGTTGAGAGGAACTCGAAACATGTCAACCTCGGTTTTGAGAATCTCTCCCGGAGTTTGAGAGATTTGGACGTGAAAGGGTACCAGTCTTGTCGGGGATTGGGAACCCTTCGCGAGAATGTCCAATGTTTCAGCGGGATTTCCAAAATGTTGAGAGGAACTCGAAACATGTCAGCCTTGGTTTTGAGAATCTCTCCCAGAGTTTGAGAGATTTGGACGTGAAAGGGTACCAGTCTTGTCGGGGATTGGGAACCCTTCGCGAGAATGTCCAAAGTTTCAGCGGGATTTCCAAAATGTTGAGAGGAACTCGAAACATGTCAACCTTGGCTTTGAGAATCTCTCCCGGAGTTTGAGAGATTTGGACATGAAAGGGTACCAGTCTTGTCGGGGATTGGGAACCCTTCGCCAGAATGTCCAAAGTTTCAGCGGGATTTCCAAAATGTTGAGAGGAACTCGAATCATGTCAACCTTGGTTTTGAGAATCTCTCCCGGAGTTTGAGAGATTTGGACGTGAAAGGGTACCAGTCTTGTCGGGGATTGGGAACCCTTCGCGAGAATGTCCAAAGTTTCAGCGGGATTTCCAAAATGTTGAGAGGAACTCGAATCATGTCAACCTTGGTTTTGAGAATCTCTCCCGGAGTTTGAGAGATTTGGATGTGAAAGGGTACCAGTCTTGTCGAGGATTGGGAACCCTTCGCGAGAATGTCCAATGTTTCAGCGGGATTTCCAAAATGTTGAGAGGAACTCGAAACATGTCAGCCTTGGTTTTGAGAATCTCTCCCAGAGTTTGAGAGATTTGGACGTGAAAGGGTACCAGTCTTGTCGGGGATTGGGAACCCTTCGCGAGAATGTCCAAAGTTTCAGCGGGATTTCCAAAATGTTGAAAGGAACTCGAAACATGTCAACCTTGGTTTTGAGAATCTCTCCCGGACTTTGAGAGATTTGGACGTGAAAGGGTACCAGTCTTGTCGGGGATTGGGAACCCTTTGCCAGAATGTCCAAAGTTTCAGCGGGATTTCCAAAATGTTGAAAGGAACTCGAAACATGTCAACCTTGGTTTTGAGAATCTCTCCCGGACTTTGAGAGATTTGGACGTGAAAGGGTACCAGTCTTGTCGGGGATTGGGAACCCTTCGCGAGAATGTCCAAAGTTTCCGCGGGATTTCCAAAATGTTGAGAGGAACTCGAACCATGTCAACCTTGGTTTTGAGAATCTCTCCCGGAGTTTGAGAGATTTGGACGTGAAAGGGTACCAGTCTTGTCGGGGATTGGGAACCCTTTGCGAGAATGTCCAAAGTTTCAGCGGGATTTCCAAAATGTTGAAAGGAACTCGAAACATGTCAACCTTGGTTTTGAGAATCTCTCCCGGAGTTTGAGAGATTTGGACGTGAAAGGGTACCAGTCTTGTCGGGGATTGGGAACCCTTCGCCAGAATGTCCAAAGTTTCAGCGGGATTTCCAAAATGTTGAAAGGAACTCGAAACATGTGAACGTCGGTTTTGAGAATCTCTCCCGGAGTTTGAGAGATTTGGACGTGAAAGGGTACCAGTCTTGTCGGGGATTTGGAACCCTTCGCGAGAATGTCCAAAGTTTCAGCGGGATTTCCAAAATGTTGAGAGGAACTCGAAACATGTCAACCTTGGTTTTGAGAATCTCTCCCGGAGCTTGAGAGATTTGGACGTGAAAGGGTACCAGTCTTTTCGGGGATTGGGAACCCTTCGCCAGAATGTCCAAAGTTTCAGCGGGATTTCCAAAATGTTGAGAGGAACTCGAAAGATGTCAGCCTCGGTTTTGAGAATCTCTCCCGGAGTTTGAGAGATTTGAACGTGAAATGGTACCAGTCTTGTCGGGGATTGGGAACCCTTCGCGAGAATGTCCAAAGTTTCAGCGGGATTTCCAAAATGTTGAAAGGAACTCGAAACATGTCAACCTTGGTTTTGAGAATCTCTCCCGGAGTTTGAGAGATTTGGACGTGAAAGGGTACCAGTCTTGTCGGGGATTGGGAACCCTTCGCGAGAATGTCCAAAGTTTCAGTGGGATTTCCAAAATGTTGAGAGGAACTCGAAACATGTGAACCTCGGTTTTGAGAATCTCTCCCGGAGTTTGAGAGATTTGGACGTGAAAGGGTACCAGTCTTGTCGGGGATTGGGAACCCTTCGCCAGAATGTCCAAAGTTTCAGCGGGATTTCCAAAATGTTGAAAGGAACTCGAATCATGTCAACCTTGGTTTTGAGAATCTCTCCCGGAGTTTGAGAGATTTGGACGTGAAAGGGTACCAGTCTTCTCGGGGATTGGGAACCCTTCGCGAGAATGTCCAAAGTTTCAGCAGGATTTCCAAAATGTTGAGAGGAACTCGAAACATGTCAACCATGGTTTTGAGAATCTCTCCCGGAGTTTGAGAGATTTGGATGTGAAAGGGTACCAGTCTTGTCGGGGATTGGGAACCCTTCGCGAGAATGTCCAATGTTTCAGCGGGATTTCCAAAATGTTGAGAGGAACTCGAAACATGTCAGCCTTGGTTTTGAGAATCTCTCCCAGAGTTTGAGAGATTTGGACGTGAAAGGGTACCAGTCTTGTCGGGGATTGGGAACCCTTCGCGAGAATGTCCAAAGTTTCAGCGGGATTTCCAAAATGTTGAGAGGAACTCGAAACATGTGAACGTCGGTTTTGAGAATCTCTCCCGGAGTTTGAGAGATTTGGACGTGAAAGGGTACCAGTCTTGTCGGGGATTGGGAACCCTTCGCGAGAATGTCCAAAGTTTCAGCGGGATTTCCAAAATGTTGAGAGGAACTCGAAACATGTCAACCTCGGTTTTGAGAATCTCTCCCGGAGTTTGAGAGATTTGGACGTGAAAGGGTACCAGTCTTGTCGGGGATTGGGAACCCTTCGCGAGAATGTCCAATGTTTCAGCGGGATTTCCAAAATGTTGAGAGGAACTCGAAACATGTCAGCCTTGGTTTTGAGAATCTCTCCCAGAGTTTGAGAGATTTGGACGTGAAAGGGTACCAGTCTTGTCGGGGATTGGGAACCCTTCGCGAGAATGTCCAAAGTTTCAGCGGGATTTCCAAAATGTTGAGAGGAACTCGAAACATGTCAACCTTGGCTTTGAGAATCTCTCCCGGAGTTTGAGAGATTTGGACGTGAAAGGGTACCAGTCTTGTCGGGGATTGGGAACCCTTCGCCAGAATGTCCAAAGTTTCAGCGGGATTTCCAAAATGTTGAAAGGAACTCGAAACATGTCAACCTTGGTTTTGAGAATCTCTCCCGGACTTTGAGAGATTTGGACGTGAAAGGGTACCAGTCTTGTCGGGGATTGGGAACCCTTCGCCAGAATGTCCAAAGTTTCAGCGGGATTTCCAAAATGTTGAAAGGAACTCGAAACATGTCAACCTTGGTTTTGAGAATCTCTCCCGGACTTTGAGAGATTTGGACGTGAAAGGGTACCAGTCTTGTCGGGGATTGGGAACCCTTTGCGAGAATGTCCAAAGTTTCAGCGGGATTTCCAAAATGTTGAAAGGAACTCGAAACATGTGAACGTCGGTTTTGAGAATCTCTCCCGGAGTTTGAGAGATTTGGACGTGAAAGGGTACCAGTCTTGTCGGGGATTGGGAACCCTTCGCGAGAATGTCCAAAGTTTCAGTGGGATTTCCAAAATGTTGAGAGGAACTCGAAACATGTGAACCTCGGTTTTGAGAATCTCTCCCGGAGTTTGAGAGATTTGGACGTGAAAGGGTACCAGTCTTGTCGGGGATTGGGAACCCTTCGCCAGAATGTCCAAAGTTTCAGCGGGATTTCCAAAATGTTGAGAGGAACTCGAATCATGTCAACCTTGGTTTTGAGAATCTCTCCCGGAGTTTGAGAGATTTGGACGTGAAAGGGTACCAGTCTTGTCGGGGATTGGGAACCCTTCGCGAGAATGTCCAAAGTTTCAGCGGGATTTCCAAAATGTTGAAGGGAATTCGAAACATGTTAAGCTTGGTTTTGAGAATCTCTCCCGGAGTTTGAGAGATTTAGACGTGAAAGGGTATCAGTCTTGTCGGGGATTGGGAACCCTTCGCGAGAATGTCCAAAGTTTCAGCGGGATTTCCAAAATGTTGAAAGGAACTCGAAACATGTCAACCTTGCTTTTGAGAATCTCTCCTGGAGTTTGAGAGATTTGGACGTGAAAGGGTACCAGTCTTGTCGGGGATTGGGAACCCTTCGCGAGAATGTCCAAAGTTTCAGCGGGATTTCCAAAATGTTGAAAGGAACTCGAAACATGTCAACCTTGGTTTTGAGAATCTCTCCCGGAGTTTGAGAGATTTGGACGTGAAAGGGTACCAGTCTTGTCGGGGATTGGGAGCCCTTCGCGAGAATGTCCAAAGTTTCAGCGGGATTTCCAAAATGTTGAAAGGAACTCGAAACATGTCAGCCTTGGTTTTGAGAATCTCTCCCAGAGTTTGAGAGATTTGGACGTGAAAGGGTACCAGTCTTGTCGGGGATTGGGAACCCTTCGCGAGAATGTCCAAAGTTTCAGCGGGATTTCCAAAATGTTGAGAGGAACTCGAAACATGTCAACCTTGGCTTTGAGAATCTCTCCCAGAGTTTGAGAGATTTGGACGTGAAAGGGTACCAGTCTTGTCGGGGATTGGGAACCCTTCGCCAGAATGTCCAAAGTTTCAGCGGGATTTCCAAAATGTTGAAAGGAACTCGAAACATGTCAACCTTGGTTTTGAGAATCTCTCCCGGACTTTGAGAGATTTGGACGTGAAAGGGTACCAGTCTTGTCGGGGATTGGGAACCCTTCGCCAGAATGTCCAAAGTTTCAGCGGGATTTCCAAAATGTTGAAAGGAACTCGAAACATGTCAACCTTGGTTTTGAGAATCTCTCCCGGACTTTGAGAGATTTGGACGTGAAAGGGTACCAGTCTTGTCGGGGATTGGGAACCCTTCGCGAGAATGTCCAAAGTTTCAGCGGGATTTCCAAAATGTTGAAAGGAACTCGAAACATGTCAACCTTGGTTTTGAGAATCTCTCCCGGACTTTGAGAGATTTGGACGTGAAAGGGTACCAGTCTTGTCGGGGATTGGGAACCCTTTGCGAGAATGTCCAAAGTTTCAGCGGGATTTCCAAAATGTTGAAAGGAACTCGAAACATGTGAACGTCGGTTTTGAGAATCTCTCCCGGAGTTTGAGAGATTTGGACGTGAAAGGGTACCAGTCTTGTCGGGGATTGGGAACCCTTCGCGAGAATGTCCAAAGTTTCAGTGGGATTTCCAAAATGTTGAGAGGAACTCGAAACATGTGAACCTCGGTTTTGAGAATCTCTCCCGGAGTTTGAGAGATTTGGACGTGAAAGGGTACCAGTCTTGTCGGGGATTGGGAACCCTTCGCCAGAATGTCCAAAGTTTCAGCGGGATTTCCAAAATGTTGAGAGGAACTCGAATCATGTCAACCTTGGTTTTGAGAATCTCTCCCGGAGTTTGAGAGATTTGGACGTGAAAGGGTACCAGTCTTGTCGGGGATTGGGAACCCTTCGCGAGAATGTCCAAAGTTTCAGCAGGATTTCCAAAATGTTGAGAGGAACTCGAAACATGTCAACCATGGTTTTGAGAATCTCTCCCGGAGTTTGAGAGATTTGGATGTGAAAGGGTACCAGTCTTGTCGGGGATTGGGAACCCTTCGCGAGAATGTCCAATGTTTCAGCGGGATTTCCAAAATGTTGAGAGGAACTCGAAACATGTCAGCCTTGGTTTTGAGAATCTCTCCCAGAGTTTGAGAGATTTGGACGTGAAAGGGTACCAGTCTTGTCGGGGATTGGGAACCCTTCGCGAGAATGTCCAAAGTTTCAGCGGGATTTCCAAAATGTTGAGAGGAACTCGAAACATGTCAACCTTGGTTTTGAGAATCTCTCCCGGACTTTGAGAGATTTGGACGTGAAAGGGTGCCAGTCTTGTCGGGGATTGGGAACCCTTTGCCAGAATGTCCAAAGTTTCAGCGGGATTTCCAAAATGTTGAAAGGAACTCGAAACATGTCAACCTTGGTTTTGAGAATCTCTCCCGGACTTTGAGAGATTTGGACGTGAAAGGGTACCAGTCTTGTCGGGGATCGGGAACCCTTCGCGAGAATGTCCAAAGTTTCAGCGGGATTTGCAAAATGTTGAAAGGAACTCGAAACATGTCAACCTTGGTTTTGAGAATCTCTCCCGGAGTTTGAGAGATTTGGACGTGAAAGGGTACCAGTCTTGTCGGGGATTGGGAACCCTTCGCCAGAATGTCCAAAGTTTCAGCGGGATTTCCAAAATGTTGAGAGGAACTCGAAACATGTGAACGTCGGTTTTGAGAATCTCTCCCGGAGTTTGAGAGATTTGGACGTGAAAGGGTACCAGTCTTGTCGGGGATTGGGAACCCTTCGCGAGAATGTCCAAAGTTTCAGCGGGATTTCCAAAATGTTGAGAGGAACTCGAAACATGTCAACCTCGGTTTTGAGAATCTCTCCCGGAGTTTGAGAGATTTGGACGTGAAAGGGTACCAGTCTTGTCGGGGATTGGGAACCCTTCGCGAGAATGTCCAATGTTTCAGCGGGATTTCCAAAATGTTGAGAGGAACTCGAAACATGTCAGCCTTGGTTTTGAGAATCTCTCCCAGAGTTTGAGAGATTTGGACGTGAAAGGGTACCAGTCTTGTCGGGGATTGGGAACCCTTCGCGAGAATGTCCAAAGTTTCAGCGGGATTTCCAAAATGTTGAGAGGAACTCGAAACATGTCAACCTTGGCTTTGAGAATCTCTCCCGGAGTTTGAGAGATTTGGACATGAAAGGGTACCAGTCTTGTCGGGGATTGGGAACCCTTCGCCAGAATGTCCAAAGTTTCAGCGGGATTTCCAAAATGTTGAGAGGAACTCGAATCATGTCAACCTTGGTTTTGAGAATCTCTCCCGGAGTTTGAGAGATTTGGACGTGAAAGGGTACCAGTCTTGTCGGGGATTGGGAACCCTTCGCGAGAATGTCCAAAGTTTCAGCGGGATTTCCAAAATGTTGAGAGGAACTCGAATCATGTCAACCTTGGTTTTGAGAATCTCTCCCGGAGTTTGAGAGATTTGGATGTGAAAGGGTACCAGTCTTGTCGAGGATTGGGAACCCTTCGCGAGAATGTCCAATGTTTCAGCGGGATTTCCAAAATGTTGAGAGGAACTCGAAACATGTCAGCCTTGGTTTTGAGAATCTCTCCCAGAGTTTGAGAGATTTGGACGTGAAAGGGTACCAGTCTTGTCGGGGATTGGGAACCCTTCGCGAGAATGTCCAAAGTTTCAGCGGGATTTCCAAAATGTTGAAAGGAACTCGAAACATGTCAACCTTGGTTTTGAGAATCTCTCCCGGACTTTGAGAGATTTGGACGTGAAAGGGTACCAGTCTTGTCGGGGATTGGGAACCCTTTGCCAGAATGTCCAAAGTTTCAGCGGGATTTCCAAAATGTTGAAAGGAACTCGAAACATGTCAACCTTGGTTTTGAGAATCTCTCCCGGACTTTGAGAGATTTGGACGTGAAAGGGTACCAGTCTTGTCGGGGATTGGGAACCCTTCGCGAGAATGTCCAAAGTTTCCGCGGGATTTCCAAAATGTTGAGAGGAACTCGAACCATGTCAACCTTGGTTTTGAGAATCTCTCCCGGAGTTTGAGAGATTTGGACGTGAAAGGGTACCAGTCTTGTCGGGGATTGGGAACCCTTTGCGAGAATGTCCAAAGTTTCAGCGGGATTTCCAAAATGTTGAAAGGAACTCGAAACATGTCAACCTTGGTTTTGAGAATCTCTCCCGGAGTTTGAGAGATTTGGACGTGAAAGGGTACCAGTCTTGTCGGGGATTGGGAACCCTTCGCCAGAATGTCCAAAGTTTCAGCGGGATTTCCAAAATGTTGAAAGGAACTCGAAACATGTGAACGTCGGTTTTGAGAATCTCTCCCGGAGTTTGAGAGATTTGGACGTGAAAGGGTACCAGTCTTGTCGGGGATTTGGAACCCTTCGCGAGAATGTCCAAAGTTTCAGCGGGATTTCCAAAATGTTGAGAGGAACTCGAAACATGTCAACCTTGGTTTTGAGAATCTCTCCCGGAGCTTGAGAGATTTGGACGTGAAAGGGTACCAGTCTTTTCGGGGATTGGGAACCCTTCGCCAGAATGTCCAAAGTTTCAGCGGGATTTCCAAAATGTTGAGAGGAACTCGAAAGATGTCAGCCTCGGTTTTGAGAATCTCTCCCGGAGTTTGAGAGATTTGAACGTGAAATGGTACCAGTCTTGTCGGGGATTGGGAACCCTTCGCGAGAATGTCCAAAGTTTCAGCGGGATTTCCAAAATGTTGAAAGGAACTCGAAACATGTCAACCTTGGTTTTGAGAATCTCTCCCGGAGTTTGAGAGATTTGGACGTGAAAGGGTACCAGTCTTGTCGGGGATTGGGAACCCTTCGCGAGAATGTCCAAAGTTTCAGTGGGATTTCCAAAATGTTGAGAGGAACTCGAAACATGTGAACCTCGGTTTTGAGAATCTCTCCCGGAGTTTGAGAGATTTGGACGTGAAAGGGTACCAGTCTTGTCGGGGATTGGGAACCCTTCGCCAGAATGTCCAAAGTTTCAGCGGGATTTCCAAAATGTTGAAAGGAACTCGAATCATGTCAACCTTGGTTTTGAGAATCTCTCCCGGAGTTTGAGAGATTTGGACGTGAAAGGGTACCAGTCTTGTCGGGGATTGGGAACCCTTCGCGAGAATGTCCAAAGTTTCAGCAGGATTTCCAAAATGTTGAGAGGAACTCGAAACATGTCAACCATGGTTTTGAGAATCTCTCCCGGAGTTTGAGAGATTTGGATGTGAAAGGGTACCAGTCTTGTCGGGGATTGGGAACCCTTCGCGAGAATGTCCAATGTTTCAGCGGGATTTCCAAAATGTTGAGAGGAACTCGAAACATGTCAGCCTTGGTTTTGAGAATCTCTCCCAGAGTTTGAGAGATTTGGACGTGAAAGGGTACCAGTCTTGTCGGGGATTGGGAACCCTTCGCGAGAATGTCCAAAGTTTCAGCGGGATTTCCAAAATGTTGAGAGGAACTCGAAACATGTGAACGTCGGTTTTGAGAATCTCTCCCGGAGTTTGAGAGATTTGGACGTGAAAGGGTACCAGTCTTGTCGGGGATTGGGAACCCTTCGCGAGAATGTCCAAAGTTTCAGCGGGATTTCCAAAATGTTGAGAGGAACTCGAAACATGTCAACCTCGGTTTTGAGAATCTCTCCCGGAGTTTGAGAGATTTGGACGTGAAAGGGTACCAGTCTTGTCGGGGATTGGGAACCCTTCGCGAGAATGTCCAATGTTTCAGCGGGATTTCCAAAATGTTGAGAGGAACTCGAAACATGTCAGCCTTGGTTTTGAGAATCTCTCCCAGAGTTTGAGAGATTTGGACGTGAAAGGGTACCAGTCTTGTCGGGGATTGGGAACCCTTCGCGAGAATGTCCAAAGTTTCAGCGGGATTTCCAAAATGTTGAGAGGAACTCGAAACATGTCAACCTTGGCTTTGAGAATCTCTCCCGGAGTTTGAGAGATTTGGACGTGAAAGGGTACCAGTCTTGTCGGGGATTGGGAACCCTTCGCCAGAATGTCCAAAGTTTCAGCGGGATTTCCAAAATGTTGAAAGGAACTCGAAACATGTCAACCTTGGTTTTGAGAATCTCTCCCGGACTTTGAGAGATTTGGACGTGAAAGGGTACCAGTCTTGTCGGGGATTGGGAACCCTTCGCCAGAATGTCCAAAGTTTCAGCGGGATTTCCAAAATGTTGAAAGGAACTCGAAACATGTCAACCTTGGTTTTGAGAATCTCTCCCGGACTTTGAGAGATTTGGACGTGAAAGGGTACCAGTCTTGTCGGGGATTGGGAACCCTTCGCCAGAATGTCCAAAGTTTCAGCGGGATTTCCAAAATGTTGAAAGGAACTCGAAACATGTCAACCTTGGTTTTGAGAATCTCTCCCGGACTTTGAGAGATTTGGACGTGAAAGGGTACCAGTCTTGTCGGGGATTGGGAACCCTTTGCGAGAATGTCCAAAGTTTCAGCGGGATTTCCAAAATGTTGAAAGGAACTCGAAACATGTGAACGTCGGTTTTGAGAATCTCTCCCGGAGTTTGAGAGATTTGGACGTGAAAGGGTACCAGTCTTGTCGGGGATTGGGAACCCTTCGCGAGAATGTCCAAAGTTTCAGTGGGATTTCCAAAATGTTGAGAGGAACTCGAAACATGTGAACCTCGGTTTTGAGAATCTCTCCCGGAGTTTGAGAGATTTGGACGTGAAAGGGTACCAGTCTTGTCGGGGATTGGGAACCCTTCGCCAGAATGTCCAAAGTTTCAGCGGGATTTCCAAAATGTTGAGAGGAACTCGAATCATGTCAACCTTGGTTTTGAGAATCTCTCCCGGAGTTTGAGAGATTTGGACGTGAAAGGGTACCAGTCTTGTCGGGGATTGGGAACCCTTCGCGAGAATGTCCAAAGTTTCAGCGGGATTTCCAAAATGTTGAAGGGAATTCGAAACATGTTAAGCTTGGTTTTGAGAATCTCTCCCGGAGTTTGAGAGATTTAGACGTGAAAGGGTATCAGTCTTGTCGGGGATTGGGAACCCTTCGCGAGAATGTCCAAAGTTTCAGCGGGATTTCCAAAATGTTGAAAGGAACTCGAAACATGTCAACCTTGCTTTTGAGAATCTCTCCCGGAGTTTGAGAGATTTGGACGTGAAAGGGTACCAGTCTTGTCGGGGATTGGGAACCCTTCGCGAGAATGTCCAAAGTTTCAGCGGGATTTCCAAAATGTTGAAAGGAACTCGAAACATGTCAACCTTGGTTTTGAGAATCTCTCCCGGAGTTTGAGAGATTTGGACGTGAAAGGGTACCAGTCTTGTCGGGGATTGGGAGCCCTTCGCGAGAATGTCCAAAGTTTCAGCGGGATTTCCAAAATGTTGAAAGGAACTCGAAACATGTCAACCTTGGTTTTGAGAATCTCTCCCGGAGTTTGAGAGATTTGGACGTGAAAGGGTACCAGTCTTGTCGGGGATTGGGAACCCTTCGCGAGAATGTCCAAAGTTTCAGCGGGATTTCCAAAATGTTGAGAGGAACTCGAAACATGTCAACCTTGGTTTTGAGAATCTCTCCCGGACTTTGAGAGATTTGGACGTGAAAGGGTACCAGTCTTGTCGGGGATTGGGAACCCTTTGCCAGAATGTCCAAAGTTTCAGCGGGATTTCCAAAATGTTGAAAGGAACTCGAAACATGTCAACCTTGGTTTTGAGAATCTCTCCCGGAGTTTGAGAGATTTAGACGTGAAAGGGTACCAGTCTTGTCGGGGATTGGGAACCCTTCGCGAGAATGTCCAAAGTTTCAGCGGGATTTCCAAAATGTTGAGAGGAACTCGAAACATGTCAACCTCGGTTTTGAGAATCTCTCCCGGAGTTTGAGAGATTTGGACGTGAAAGGGTACCAGTCTTGTCGGGGATTGGGAACCCTTCGCGAGAATGTCCAATGTTTCAGCGGGATTTCCAAAATGTTGAGAGGAACTCGAAACATGTCAGCCTTGGTTTTGAGAATCTCTCCCAGAGTTTGAGAGATTTGGACGTGAAAGGGTACCAGTCTTGTCGGGGATTGGGAACCCTTCGCGAGAATGTCCAAAGTTTCAGCGGGATTTCCAAAATGTTGAGAGGAACTCGAAACATGTCAACCTTGGCTTTGAGAATCTCTCCCGGAGTTTGAGAGATTTGGACGTGAAAGGGTACCAGTCTTGTCGGGGATTGGGAACCCTTCGCGAGAATGTCCAAAGTTTCAGCGGGATTTCCAAAATGTTGAGAGGAACTCGAATCATGTCAACCTTGGTTTTGAGAATCTCTCCCGGAGTTTGAGAGATTTGGACGTGAAAGGGTACCAGTCTTGTCGGGGATTGGGAACCCTTCGCGAGAATGTCCAAAGTTTCAGCGGGATTTCCAAAATGTTGAGAGGAACTCGAATCATGTCAACCATGGTTTTGAGAATCTCTCCCGGAGTTTGAGAGATTTGGATGTGAAAGGGTACCAGTCTTGTCGGGGATTGGGAACCCTTCGCGAGAATGTCCAATGTTTCAGCGGGATTTCCAAAATGTTGAGAGGAACTCGAAACATGTCAGCCTTGGTTTTGAGAATCTCTCCCAGAGTTTGAGAGATTTGGACGTGAAAGGGTACCAGTCTTGTCGGGGATTGGGAACCCTTCGCGAGAATGTCCAAAGTTTCAGCGGGATTTCCAAAATGTTGAAAGGAACTCGAAACATGTCAACCTTGGTTTTGAGAATCTCTCCCGGACTTTGAGAGATTTGGACGTGAAAGGGTACCAGTCTTGTCGGGGATTGGGAACCCTTTGCCAGAATGTCCAAAGTTTCAGCGGGATTTCCAAAATGTTGAAAGGAACTCGAAACATGTCAACCTTGGTTTTGAGAATCTCTCCCGGACTTTGAGAGATTTGGACGTGAAAGGGTACCAGTCTTGTCGGGGATTGGGAACCCTTCGCGAGAATGTCCAAAGTTTCCGCGGGATTTCCAAAATGTTGAGAGGAACTCGAACCATGTCAACCTTGGTTTTGAGAATCTCTCCCGGAGTTTGAGAGATTTGGACGTGAAAGGGTACCAGTCTTGTCGGGGATTGGGAACCCTTTGCGAGAATGTCCAAAGTTTCAGCGGGATTTCCAAAATGTTGAAAGGAACTCGAAACATGTCAACCTTGGTTTTGAGAATCTCTCCCGGACTTTGAGAGATTTGGACGTGAAAGGGTACCAGTCTTGTCGGGGATTGGGAACCCTTCGCCAGAATGTCCAAAGTTTCAGCGGGATTTCCAAAATGTTGAAAGGAACTCGAAACATGTGAACGTCGGTTTTGAGAATCTCTCCCGGAGTTTGAGAGATTTGGACGTGAAAGGGTACCAGTCTTGTCGGGGATTTGGAACCCTTCGCGAGAATGTCCAAAGTTTCAGCGGGATTTCCAAAATGTTGAGAGGAACTCGAAACATGTCAACCTTGGTTTTGAGAATCTCTCCCGGAGCTTGAGAGATTTGGACGTGAAAGGGTACCAGTCTTTTCGGGGATTGGGAACCCTTCGCCAGAATGTCCAAAGTTTCAGCGGGATTTCCAAAATGTTGAGAGGAACTCGAAAGATGTCAGCCTCGGTTTTGAGAATCTCTCCCGGAGTTTGAGAGATTGAACGTGAAATGGTACCAGTCTTGTCGGGGATTGGGAACCCTTCGCGAGAATGTCCAAAGTTTCAGCGGGATTTCCAAAATGTTGAAAGGAACTCGAAACATGTCAACCTTGGTTTTGAGAATCTCTCCCGGAGTTTGAGAGATTTGGACGTGAAAGGGTACCAGTCTTGTCGGGGATTGGGAACCCTTCGCGAGAATGTCCAAAGTTTCAGTGGGATTTCCAAAATGTTGAGAGGAACTCGAAACATGTGAACCTCGGTTTTGAGAATCTCTCCCGGAGTTTGAGAGATTTGGACGTGAAAGGGTACCAGTCTTGTCGGGGATTGGGAACCCTTCGCCAGAATGTCCAAAGTTTCAGCGGGATTTCCAAAATGTTGAAAGGAACTCGAATCATGTCAACCTTGGTTTTGAGAATCTCTCCCGGAGTTTGAGAGATTTGGACGTGAAAGGGTACCAGTCTTCTCGGGGATTGGGAACCCTTCGCGAGAATGTCCAAAGTTTCAGCAGGATTTCCAAAATGTTGAGAGGAACTCGAAACATGTCAACCATGGTTTTGAGAATCTCTCCCGGAGTTTGAGAGATTTGGATGTGAAAGGGTACCAGTCTTGTCGGGGATTGGGAACCCTTCGCGAGAATGTCCAATGTTTCAGCGGGATTTCCAAAATGTTGAGAGGAACTCGAAACATGTCAGCCTTGGTTTTGAGAATCTCTCCCAGAGTTTGAGAGATTTGGACGTGAAAGGGTACCAGTCTTGTCGGGGATTGGGAACCCTTCGCGAGAATGTCCAAAGTTTCAGCGGGATTTCCAAAATGTTGAGAGGAACTCGAAACATGTCAACCTTGGTTTTGAGAATCTCTCCCGGACTTTGAGAGATTTGGACGTGAAAGGGTACCAGTCTTGTCGGGGATTGGGAACCCTTTGCCAGAATGTCCAAAGTTTCAGCGGGATTTCCAAAATGTTGAAAGGAACTCGAAACATGTCAACCTTGGTTTTGAGAATCTCTCCCGGACTTTGAGAGATTTGGACGTGAAAGGGTACCAGTCTTGTCGGGGATTGGGAACCCTTCGCGAGAATGTCCAAAGTTTCCGCGGGATTTCCAAAATGTTGAGAGGAACTCGAAACATGTCAACCTTGGTTTTGAGAATCTCTCCCGGAGTTTGAGAGATTTGGACGTGAAAGGGTACCAGTCTTGTCGGGGATTGGGAACCCTTCGCCAGAATGTCCAAAGTTTCAGCGGGATTTCCAAAATGTTGAGAGGAACTCGAAACATGTGAACGTCGGTTTTGAGAATCTCTCCCGGAGTTTGAGAGATTTGGACGTGAAAGGGTACCAGTCTTGTCGGGGATTGGGAACCCTTCGCGAGAATGTCCAAAGTTTCAGCGGGATTTCCAAAATGTTGAGAGGAACTCGAAACATGTCAACCTCGGTTTTGAGAATCTCTCCCGGAGTTTGAGAGATTTGGACGTGAAAGGGTACCAGTCTTGTCGGGGATTGGGAACCCTTCGCGAGAATGTCCAATGTTTCAGCGGGATTTCCAAAATGTTGAGAGGAACTCGAAACATGTCAGCCTTGGTTTTGAGAATCTCTCCCAGAGTTTGAGAGATTTGGACGTGAAAGGGTACCAGTCTTGTCGGGGATTGGGAACCCTTCGCGAGAATGTCCAAAGTTTCAGCGGGATTTCCAAAATGTTGAGAGGAACTCGAAACATGTCAACCTTGGCTTTGAGAATCTCTCCCGGAGTTTGAGAGATTTGGACGTGAAAGGGTACCAGTCTTGTCGGGGATTGGGAACCCTTCGCGAGAATGTCCAAAGTTTCAGCGGGATTTCCAAAATGTTGAAAGGAACTCGAAACATGTCAACCTTGGTTTTGAGAATCTCTCCCGGACTTTGAGAGATTTGGACGTGAAAGGGTACCAGTCTTGTCGGGGATTGGGAACCCTTCGCCAGAATGTCCAAAGTTTCAGCGGGATTTCCAAAATGTTGAAAGGAACTCGAAACATGTCAACCTTGGTTTTGAGAATCTCTCCCGGAGTTTGAGAGATTTGGACGTGAAAGGGTACCAGTCTTGTCGGGGATTGGGAACCCTTCGCGAGAATGTCCAAAGTTTCAGCGGGATTTCCAAAATGTTGAAAGGAACTCGAAACATGTCAACCTTGGTTTTGAGAATCTCTCCCGGACTTTGAGAGATTTGGACGTGAAAGGGTACCAGTCTTGTCGGGGATTGGGAACCCTTTGCGAGAATGTCCAAAGTTTCAGCGGGATTTCCAAAATGTTGAAAGGAACTCGAAACATGTCAACCTTGGTTTTGAGAATCTCTCCCGGAGTTTGAGAGATTTGGACGTGAAAGGGTACCAGTCTTGTCGGGGATTGGGAACCCTTCGCGAGAATGTCCAAAGTTTCAGTGGGATTTCCAAAATGTTGAGAGGAACTCGAAACATGTGAACCTCGGTTTTGAGAATCTCTCCCGGAGTTTGAGAGATTTGGACGTGAAAGGGTACCAGTCTTGTCGGGGATTGGGAACCCTTCGCCAGAATGTCCAAAGTTTCAGCGGGATTTCCAAAATGTTGAGAGGAACTCGAATCATGTCAACCTTGGTTTTGAGAATCTCTCCCGGAGTTTGAGAGATTTGGACGTGAAAGGGTACCAGTCTTGTCGGGGATTGGGAACCCTTCGCGAGAATGTCCAAAGTTTCAGCAGGATTTCCAAAATGTTGAGAGGAACTCGAAACATGTCAACCTTGGTTTTGAGAATCTCTCCCGGAGTTTGAGAGATTTGGACGTGAAAGGGTACCAGTCTTGTCGGGGATTGGGAACCCTTCGCGAGAATGTCCAATGTTTCAGCGGGATTTCCAAAATGTTGAGAGGAACTCGAAACATGTCAGCCTTGGTTTTGAGAATCTCTCCCAGAGTTTGAGAGATTTGGACGTGAAAGGGTACCAGTCTTGTCGGGGATTGGGAACCCTTCGCGAGAATGTCCAAAGTTTCCGCGGGATTTCCAAAATGTTGAGAGGAACTCGAAACATGTCAACCTTGGTTTTGAGAATCTCTCCCGGAGTTTGAGAGATTTGGACGTGAAAGGGTACCAGTCTTGTCGGGGATTGGGAACCCTTCGCCAGAATGTCCAAAGTTTCAGCGGGATTTCCAAAATGTTGAGAGGAACTCGAAACATGTGAACGTCGGTTTTGAGAATCTCTCCCGGAGTTTGAGAGATTTAGACGTGAAAGGGTACCAGTCTTGTCGGGGATTGGGAACCCTTCGCGAGAATGTCCAAAGTTTCAGCGGGATTTCCAAAATGTTGAGAGGAACTCGAAACATGTGAACGTCGGTTTTGAGAATCTCTCCCGGAGTTTGAGAGATTTGGACGTGAAAGGGTACCAGTCTTGTCGGGGATTGGGAACCCTTCGCGAGAATGTCCAAAGTTTCAGCGGGATTTCCAAAATGTTGAAAGGAACTCGAATCATGTCAACCTTGGTTTTGAGAATCTCTCCCGGAGTTTGAGAGATTTGGACGTGAAAGGGTACCAGTCTTGTCGGGGATTGGGAACCCTTCGCCAGAATGTCCAAAGTTTCAGCGGGATTTCCAAAAAGTTGAGAGGAACTCGAAAGATGTCAGCCTCGGTTTTGAGAATCTCTCCCGGAGTTTGAGAGATTTGGACGTGAAATGGTACCAGTCTTGTCGGGGATTGGGAACCCTTCGCGAGAATGTCCAAAGTTTCAGCGGGATTTCCAAAATGTTGAGAGGAACTCGAAACATGTCAGCCTTGGTTTTGAGAATCTCTCCCGGAGTTTGAGAGATTTGGACGTGAAAGGGTACCAGTCTTGTCGGGGATTGGGAACCCTTCGCGAGAATGTCCAAAGTTTCAGCGGGATTTCCAAAATGTTGAAAGGAACTCGAAACATGTCAACCTTGGTTTTGAGAATCTCTCCCGGAGTTTGAGAGATTTGGACGTGAAAGGGTACCAGTCTTGTCGGGGATTGGGAACCCTTCGCGAGAATGTCCAAAGTTTCAGCGGTATTTCCAAAATGTTGAAAGGAACTCGAAACATGTCAACCTCGGTTTTGAGAATCTCTCCCGGAGTTTGAGAGATTTGGATGTGAAACGGAACCAGTCTTGTCGGGGATTGGGAACCCTTCGCGAGAATGTCTAAAGTTTCAGCGGGATTTCTAAAATGTTGAGAGGAACTCGAAACATGTCAACCTTGGTTTTGAGAATCTCTCCCGGAGTTTGAGAGATTTGGACGTGAAAGGGTACCAGTCTTGTCGGGGATTGGGAACCCTTCGCGAGAATGTCCAAAGTTTCAGCGGGATTTCCAAAATGTTGAGAGGAACTCAAATCATGTCAACCTTGGTTTTGAGAATCTCTCCCGGAGTTTGAGAGATTTGGACGTGAAAGGGTACCAGTCTTGTCGGGGATTGGGAACCCTTCGCGAGAATGTCCAAAGTTTCAGCGGGATTTCCAAAATGTTGAGAGGAACTCGAATCATGTCAACCATGGTTTTGAGAATCTCTCCCGGAGTTTGAGAGATTTGGACGTGAAAGGGTACCAGTCTTGTCGGGGATTGGGAACCCTTCGCGAGAATGTCCAAAGTTTCAGCGGGATTTCGAAAATGTTGAGAGGAACTCGAATCATGTCAACCTTGGTTTTGAGAATCTCTCCCGGAGTTTGAGAGATTTGGACGTGAAAGGGTACCAGTCTTGTCGGGGATTGGGAACCCTTCGCGAGAATGTCCAAAGTTTCAGCAGGATTTCCAAAATGTTGAGAGGAACTCGAAACATGTCAATCTTGGTTTTGAGAATCTCTCCCGGAGTTTGAGAGATTTGGACGTGAAAGGGTACCAGTCTTGTCGGGGATTGGGAACCCTTCGCCAGAATGTCCAAAGTTTCAGCGGGATTTCCAAAATGTTGAGAGGAACTCGAAACATGTCAACCTCGGTTTTGAGAATCTCTCCCGGAGTTTGAGAGATTTGGACGTGAAAGGGTACCAGTCTTGTCGGGGATTGGGAACCCTTCGCCAGAATGTCCAAAGTTTCAGCGGGATTTCCAAAATGTTGAGAGGAACTCGAATCATGTCAACCTTGGTTTTGAGAATCTCTCCCGGAAGTTTGAGAGATTTGGACGTGAAAGGGTACCAGTCTTGTCGGGGATTGGGAACCCTTCGCGAGAATGTCCAAAGTTTCAGCGGGATTTCCAAAATGTTGAGAGGAACTCGAAACATGTCAACCTTGGTTTTGAGAATCTCTCCCGGAGTTTGAGAGATTTGGACGTGAAAGGGTACCAGTCTTGTCGGGGACTGGGAACCCTTCGCGAGAATGACCAAAGTTTCAGCGGGATTTCCAAAATGTTGAGAGGAATTCGAAACATGTCAACCTCGGTTTTGAGAATCTCTCCCGGAGTTTGAGAGATTTGGACGTGAAAGGGTACCAGTCTTGTCGGGGATTGGGAACCCTTCGCGAGAATGTCCAAAGTTTCAGCGGGATTTCCAAAATGTTGAAAGGAACTCGAAACATGTCAACCTCGGTTTTGAGAATCTCTCCCGGACTTTGAGAGATTTGGACGTGAAAGGGTACCAGTCTTGTCGGGGATTGGGAACCCTTTGCCAGAATGTCCAAAGTTTCAGCGGGATTTCCAAAATGTTGAAAGGAACTCGAAACATGTCAACCTTGGTTTTGAGAATCTCTCCCGGACTTTGAGAGATTTGGACGTGAAAGGGTACCAGTCTTGTCGGGGATTGGGAACCCTTCGCGAGAATGTCCAAAGTTTCCGCGGGATTTCCAAAATGTTGAGAGGAACTCGAACCATGTCAACCTTGGTTTTGAGAATCTCTCCCGGAGTTTGAGAGATTTGGACGTGAAAGGGTACCAGTCTTGTCGGGGATTGGGAACCCTTTGCGAGAATGTCCAAAGTTTCAGCGGGATTTCCAAAATGTTGAAAGGAACTCGAAACATGTCAACCTTGGTTTTGAGAATCTCTCCCGGACTTTGAGAGATTTGGACGTGAAAGGGTACCAGTCTTGTCGGGGATTGGGAACCCTTCGCCAGAATGTCCAAAGTTTCAGCGGGATTTCCAAAATGTTGAAAGGAACTCGAAACATGTGAACGTCGGTTTTGAGAATCTCTCCCGGAGTTTGAGAGATTTGGACGTGAAAGGGTACCAGTCTTGTCGGGGATTTGGAACCCTTCGCGAGAATGTCCAAAGTTTCAGCGGGATTTCCAAAATGTTGAGAGGAACTCGAAACATGTCAACCTTGGTTTTGAGAATCTCTCCCGGAGCTTGAGAGATTTGGACGTGAAAGGGTACCAGTCTTTTCGGGGATTGGGAACCCTTCGCCAGAATGTCCAAAGTTTCAGCGGGATTTCCAAAATGTTGAGAGGAACTCGAAAGATGTCAGCCTCGGTTTTGAGAATCTCTCCCGGAGTTTGAGAGATTTGGACGTGAAATGGTACCAGTCTTGTCGGGGATTGGGAACCCTTCGCGAGAATGTCCAAAGTTTCAGCGGGATTTCCAAAATGTTGAAAGGAACTCGAAACATGTCAACCTTGGTTTTGAGAATCTCTCCCGGAGTTTGAGAGATTTGGACGTGAAAGGGTACCAGTCTTGTCGGGGATTGGGAACCCTTCGCGAGAATGTCCAAAGTTTCAGCGGGATTTCCAAAATGTTGAGAGGAACTCGAAACATGTCAACCTTGGTTTTGAGAATCTCTCCCGGACTTTGAGAGATTTGGACGTGAAAGGGTACCAGTCTTGTCGGGGATTGGGAACCCTTTGCGAGAATGTCCAAAGTTTCAGCGGGATTTCCAAAATGTTGAAAGGAACTCGAAACATGTCAACCTTGGTTTTGAGAATCTCTCCCGGACTTTGAGAGATTTGGACGTGAAAGGGTACCAGTCTTGTCGGGGATTGGGAACCCTTCGCGAGAATGTCCAAAGTTTCCGCGGGATTTCCAAAATGTTGAGAGGAACTCGAAACATGTCAACCTTGGTTTTGAGAATCTCTCCCGGAGTTTGAGAGATTTGGACGTGAAAGGGTACCAGTCTTGTCGGGGATTGGGAACCCTTCGCCAGAATGTCCAAAGTTTCAGCGGGATTTCCAAAATGTTGAAAGGAACTCGAAACATGTGAACGTCGGTTTTGAGAATCTCTCCCGGAGTTTGAGAGATTTGGACGTGAAAGGGTACCAGTCTTGTCGGGGATTGGGAACCCTTCGCGAGAATGTCCAAAGTTTCAGCGGGATTTCCAAAATGTTGAAAGGAACTCGAAACATGTCAACCTTGGTTTTGAGAATCTCTCCCGGACTTTGAGAGATTTGGACGTGAAAGGGTACCAGTCTTGTCGGGGATTGGGAACCCTTCGCCAGAATGTCCAAAGTTTCAGCGGGATTTCCAAAATGTTGAAAGGAACTCGAAACATGTCAACCTTGGTTTTGAGAATCTCTCCCGGACTTTGAGAGATTTGGACGTGAAAGGGTAGCAGTCTTGTCGGGGATTGGGAACCCTTCGCCAGAATGTCCAAAGTTTCAGCGGGATTTCCAAAATGTTGAAAGGAACTCGAAACATGTCAACCTTGGTTTTGAGAATCTCTCCCGGACTTTGAGAGATTTGGACGTGAAAGGGTACCAGTCTTGTCGGGGATTGGGAACCCTTTGCGAGAATGTCCAAAGTTTCAGCGGGATTTCCAAAATGTTGAAAGGAACTCGAAACATGTCAACCTTGGTTTTGAGAATCTCTCCCGGAGTTTGAGAGATTTGGACGTGAAAGGGTACCAGTCTTGTCGGGGATTGGGAACCCTTCGCGAGAATGTCCAAAGTTTCAGTGGGATTTCCAAAATGTTGAGAGGAACTCGAAACATGTGAACCTCGGTTTTGAGAATCTCTCCCGGAGTTTGAGAGATTTGGACGTGAAAGGGTACCAGTCTTGTCGGGGATTGGGAACCCTTCGCCAGAATGTCCAAAGTTTCAGCGGGATTTCCAAAATGTTGAGAGGAACTCGAATCATGTCAACCTTGGTTTTGAGAATCTCTCCCGGAGTTTGAGAGATTTGGACGTGAAAGGGTACCAGTCTTGTCGGGGATTGGGAACCCTTCGCGAGAATGTCCAAAGTTTCAGCAGGATTTCCAAAATGTTGAGAGGAACTCGAAACATGTCAACCTTGGTTTTGAGAATCTCTCCCGGAGTTTGAGAGATTTGGACGTGAAAGGGTACCAGTCTTGTCGGGGATTGGGAACCCTTCGCGAGAATGTCCAATGTTTCAGCGGGATTTCCAAAATGTTGAGAGGAACTCGAAACATGTCAGCCTTGGTTTTGAGAATCTCTCCCAGAGTTTGAGAGATTTGGACGTGAAAGGGTACCAGTCTTGTCGGGGATTGGGAACCCTTCGCGAGAATGTCCAAAGTTTCCGCGGGATTTCCAAAATGTTGAGAGGAACTCGAAACATGTCAACCTTGGTTTTGAGAATCTCTCCCGGAGTTTGAGAGATTTGGACGTGAAAGGGTACCAGTCTTGTCGGGGATTGGGAACCCTTCGCCAGAATGTCCAAAGTTTCAGCGGGATTTCCAAAATGTTGAGAGGAACTCGAAACATGTGAACGTCGGTTTTGAGAATCTCTCCCGGAGTTTGAGAGATTTGGACGTGAAAGGGTACCAGTCTTGTCGGGGATTGGGAACCCTTCGCGAGAATGTCCAAAGTTTCAGCGGGATTTCCAAAATGTTGAGAGGAACTCGAAACATGTCAACCTCGGTTTTGAGAATCTCTCCCGGAGTTTGAGAGATTTGGACGTGAAAGGGTACCAGTCTTGTCGGGGATTGGGAACCCTTCGCGAGAATGTCCAATGTTTCAGCGGGATTTCCAAAATGTTGAGAGGAACTCGAAACATGTCAGCCTTGGTTTTGAGAATCTCTTCCAGAGTTTGAGAGATTTGGACGTGAAAGGGTACCAGTCTTGTCGGGGATTGGGAACCCTTTGCGAGAATGTCCAAAGTTTCAGCGGGATTTCCAAAATGTTGAGAGGAACTCGAAACATGTCAACCTTGGCTTTGAGAATCTCTCCCGGAGTTTGAGAGATTTGGACGTGAAAGGGTACCAGTCTTGTCGGGGATTGGGAACCCTTTGCCAGAATGTCCAAAGTTTCAGCGGGATTTCCAAAATGTTGAAAGGAACTCGAAACATGTCAACCTTGGTTTTGAGAATCTCTCCCGGAGTTTGAGAGATTTGGACGTGAAAGGGTACCAGTCTTGTCGGAGATTGGGAACCCTTCGCGAGAATGTCCAAAGTTTCAGCGGGATTTCCAAAATGTTGAGAGGAACTCGAAACATGTGAACGTCGGTTTTGAGAATCTCTCCCGGAGTTTGAGAGATTTGGACGTGAAAGGGTACCAGTCTTGTCGGGGATTGGGAACCCTTCACCAGAATGTCCAAAGTTTCAGCGGGATTTCCAAAATGTTGAAAGGAACTCGAATCATGTCAACCTTGGTTTTGAGAATCTCTCCCGGAGTTTGAGAGATTTGGACGTGAAAGGGTACCAGTCTTGTCAGGGATTGGGAACCCTTCGCCAGAATGTCCAAAGTTTCAGCGGGATTTCCAAAAAGTTGAGAGGAACTCGAAAGATGTCAGCCTCGGTTTTGAGAATCTCTCCCGGAGTTTGAGAGATTTGGACGTGAAATGGTACCAGTCTTGTCGGGGATTGGGAACCCTTCGCGAGAATGTCCAAAGTTTCAGCGGGATTTCCAAAATGTTGAGAGGAACTCGAAACATGTCAGCCTTGGTTTTGAGAATCTCTCCCGGAGTTTGAGAGATTTGGACGTGAAAGGGTACCAGTCTTGTCGGGGATTGGGAACCCTTCGCGAGAATGTCCAAAGTTTCAGCGGGATTTCCAAAATGTTGAAAGGAACTCGAAACATGTCAACCTTGGTTTTGAGAATCTCTCCCGGAGTTTGAGAGATTTGGACGTGAAAGGGTACCAGTCTTGTCGGGGATTGGGAACCCTTCGCGAGAATGTCCAAAGTTTCAGCGGTATTTCCAAAATGTTGAAAGGAACTCGAAACATGTCAACCTCGGTTTTGAGAATCTCTCCCGGAGTTTGAGAGATTTGGATGTGAAAGGGTACCAGTCTTGTCGGGGATTGGGAACCCTTCCCGAGAATGTCTAAAGTTTCAGCGGGATTTCTAAAATGTTGAGAGGAACTCGAAACATGTCAACCTTGGTTTTGAGAATCTCTCCCGGAGTTTGAGAGATTTGGACGTGAAAGGGTACCAGTCTTGTCGGGGATTGGGAACCCTTCGCGAGAATGTCCAAAGTTTCAGCGGGATTTCCAAAATGTTGAGAGGAACTCAAATCATGTCAACCTTGGTTTTGAGAATCTCTCCCGGAGTTTGAGAGATTTGGACGTGAAAGGGTACCAGTCTTGTCGGGGATTGGAACCCTTCGCGAGAATGTCCAAAGTTTCAGCGGGATTTCCAAAATGTTGAGAGGAACTCGAATCATGTCAACCATGGTTTTGAGAATCTCTCCCGGAGTTTGAGATATTTGGACGTGAAAGGGTACCAGTCTTGTCGGGGATTGGGAACCCTTCGCGAGAATGTCCAAAGTTTCAGCGGGATTTCGAAAATGTTGAGAGGAACTCGAATCATGTCAACCTTGGTTTTGAGAATCTCTCCCGGAGTTTGAGAGATTTGGACGTGAAAGGGTACCAGTCTTGTCGGGGATTGGGAACCCTTCGCGAGAATGTCCAAAGTTTCAGCAGGATTTCCAAAATGTTGAGAGGAACTCGAAACATGTCAATCTTGGTTTTGAGAATCTCTCCCGGAGTTTGAGAGATTTGGACGTGAAAGGGTACCAGTCTTGTCGGGGATTGGGAACCCTTCGCGAGAATGTCCAAAGTTTCAGCGGGATTTCCAAAATGTTGAGAGGAACTCGAAACATGTCAACCTCGGTTTTGAGAATCTCTCCCGGAGTTTGAGAGATTTGGACGTGAAAGGGTACCAGTCTTGTCGGGGATTGGGAACCCTTCGCGAGAATGTCCAAAGTTTCAGCGGGATTTCCAAAATGTTGAGAGGAACTCGAATCATGTCAACCTTGGTTTTGAGAATCTCTCCCGGAAGTTTGAGAGATTTGGACGTGAAAGGGTACCAGTCTTGTCGGGGATTGGGAACCCTTCGCGAGAATGTCCAAAGTTTCAGCGGGATTTCCAAAATGTTGAGAGGAACTCGAAACATGTCAACCTTGGTTTTGAGAATCTCTCCCGGAGTTTGAGAGATTTGGACGTGAAAGGGTACCAGTCTTGTCGGGGACTGGGAACCCTTCGCGAGAATGACCAAAGTTTCAGCGGGATTTCCAAAATGTTGAGAGGAATTCGAAACATGTCAACCTTGGTTTTGAGAATCTCTCCCGGACTTTGAGAGATTTGGACGTGAAAGGGTACCAGTCTTGTCGGGGATTGGGAACCCTTCGCGAGAATGTCCAAAGTTTCAGCGGGATTTCCAAAATGTTGAGAGGAACTCGAAACATGTCAACCTTGGTTTTGAGAATCTCTCCCGGAGTTTGAGAGATTTGGACGTGAAAGGGTACCAGTCTTGTCGGGGATTGGGAACCCTTCGCGAGAATGTCCAAAGTTTCAGCGGGATTTCCAAAATGTTGAGAGGAACTCGAAAGATGTCAGCCTCGGTTTTGAGAATCTCTCCCGGAGTTTGAGAGATTTGGACGTGAAAGGGTTCCAGTCTTGTCGGGGATTGGGAACCCTTCGCGAGAATGTCCAATGTTTCAGCGGGATTTCCAAAATGTTGAGAGGAACTCGAAACATGTCAACCTCGGTTTTGAGAATCTCTCCCGGAGTTTGAGAGATTTGGACGTGAAAGGGTACCAGTCTTGTCGGGGATTGGGAACCCTTCGCCAGAATGTCCAAAGTTTCAGTGGGATTTCCAAAATGTTGAGAGGAACTCAAATCATGTCAACCTTGGTTTTGAGAATCTCTCCCGGAGTTTGAGAGATTTGGACGTGAAAGGGTACCAGTCTTGTCGGGGATTGGGAACCCTTCGCGAGAATGTCCAAAGTTTCAGCGGGATTTCCAAAATGTTGAGAGGAACTCGAAACATGTCAACCTTGGTTTTGAGAATCTCTCCCGGAGTTTGAGAGATTTGGACGTGAAAGGGTACCAGTCTTGTCGGGGATTGGGAACCCTTCGCGACAATGTCCAAAGTTTCAGCGGGATTTCCAAAATGTTGAGAGGAACTCGAAAGATGTCAGCCTCGGTTTTGAGAATCTCTCCCGGAGTTTGAGAGATTTGGACGTGAAAGGGTTCCAGTCTTGTCGGGGATTGGGAACCCTTCGCGAGAATGTCCAATGTTTCAGCGGGATTTCCAAAATGTTGAGAGGAACTCGAAACATGTCAACCTCGGTTTTGAGAATCTCTCCCGGAGTTTGAGAGATTTGGACGTGAAAGGGTACCAGTCTTGTCGGGGATTGGGAACCCTTCGCCAGAATGTCCAAAGTTTCAGTGGGATTTCCAAAATGTTGAGAGGAACTCAAATCATGTCAACCTTGGTTTTGAGAATCTCTCCCGGAGTTTGAGAGATTTGGACGTGAAAGGGTACCAGTCTTGTCGGGGATTGGGAACCCTTCGCCAGAATGTCCAAAGTTTCAGCGGGATTTCCAAAATGTTGAGAGGAACTCGAAACATGTCAACCTTGGTTTTGAGAATCTCTCCCGGAGTTTGAGAGATTTGGACGTAAAGGGTACCAGTCTTGTCGGGGATTGGGAACCCTTCGCCAGAATGTCCACAGTTTCAGCGGGATTTCCAAAATGTTGAAAGGAACTCGAAACATGTCAACCTTGGTTTTGAGAATCTCTCCCGGAGTTTGAGAGATTTGGATGTGAAAGGGTACCAGTCTTGTCGGGGATTGGGAACCCTTCGCGAGAATGTCCAAAGTTTCAGCGGGATTTCCAAAATGTTGAGAGGAACTCGAAACATGTCAACCTTGGTTTTGAGAATCTCCCCGGAGTTTGAGAGATTTGGACGTGAAAGGGTACCAGTCTTGTCGGGAATTGGGAACCCTTCGCCAGAATGTCCAAAGTTTCAGCGGGATTTCCAAAATGTTGAGAGGAACTCGAATCATGTCAGCCTTGGTTTTGAGAATCTCTCCCGGATTTTGAGAGATTTGGACGTGAAAGGGTACCAGTCTTGTCGGGGATTGGGAACCCTTCGCGAGAATGTCCAAAGTTTCAGCGGGATTTCCAAAATGTTGAAAGGAACTCGAAAGATGTCAGCCTCGGTTTTGAGAATCTCTCCCGGAGTTTGAGAGATTTGGACGTGAAAGGGTTCCAGTCTTGTCGGGGATTGGGAACCCTTCGCGAGAATGTCCAAAGTTTCAGCGGGATTTCCAAAATGTTGAGAGGAACTCGAAACATGTCAACCTCGGTTTTGAGAATCTCTCCCGGAGTTTGAGAGATTTGGACGTGAAAGGGTACCAGTCTTGTCGGGGATTGGGAACCATTCGCCAGAATGTCCAAAGTTTCAGCGGGATTTCCAAAATGTTGAGAGGAACTCAAATCATGTCAACCTTGGTTTTGAGAATCTCTCCCGGAGTTTGAGAGATTTGGACGTGAAAGGGTACCAGTCTTGTCGGGGATTGGGAACCCTTCGCCAGAATGTCCAAAGTTTCAGCGGGATTTCCAAAATGTTGAGAGGAACTCGAAACATGTCAGCCTTGGTTTTGAGAATCTCTCCCGGAGTTTGAGAGATTTGGACGTAAAGGGTACCAGTCTTGTCGGGGATTGGGAACCCTTCGCCAGAATGTCCACAGTTTCAGCGGGATTTCCAAAATGTTGAAAGGAACTCGAAACATGTCAACCTTGGTTTTGAGAATCTCTCCCGGAGTTTGAGAGATTTGGATGTGAAAGGGTACCAGTCTTGTCGGGGATTGGGAACCCTTCGCGAGAATGTCCAAAGTTTCAGCGGGATTTCCAAAATGTTGAGAGGAACTCGAAACATGTCAACCTTGGTTTTGAGAATCTCTCCCGGAGTTTGAGAGATTTGGACGTGAAAGGGTACCAGTCTTGTCGGGAATTGGGAACCCTTCGCCAGAATGTCCAAAGTTTCAGCGGGATTTCCAAAATGTTGAGAGGAACTCGAATCATGTCAGCCTTGGTTTTGAGAATCTCTCCCGGAAGTTTGAGAGATTTGGACGTGAAAGGGTACCAGTCTTGTCGGGGATTGGGAACCCTTCGCGAGAATGTCCAAAGTTTCAGCGGGATTTCCAAAATGTTGAAAGGAACTCGAAACATGTCAACCTTGGTTTTGAGAATCTCTCCCGGAGTTTGAGAGATTTGGACGTGAAAGGGTACCAGTCTTGTCGGGGATTGGGAACCCTTCGCGAGAATGTCCAAAGTTTCAGCATGATTTCCAAAATGTTGAAAGGAACTCGAAACATGTGAACCTCGGTTTTGAGAATCTCTCCCGGAGTTTGAGAGATTTGGACGTGAAAGGGTACCAGTCTTGTCGGGGATTGGGAACCCTTCGCGAGAATGTCCAAAGTTTCAGCGGGATTTCCAAAATGTTGAGAGGAACTCGAAACATGTCAACCTTGGTTTTGAGAATCTCTCCCGGAGTTTGAGAGATTTGGACGTGAAAGGGTACCAGTCTTGTTGGGGATTGGGAACCCTTCGCGAGAATGTCCAAAGTTTCAGCGGGATTTCCAAAATGTTGAGAGGAACTCGAAACATGTCAACCTCGGTTTTGAGAATCTCTCCCGGACTTTGAGAGATTTGGACGTGAAAGGGTACCAGTCTTGTCGGGGATTGGGAACCCTTCGCGAGAATGTCCAAAGTTTCAGCGGGATTTCCAAAATGTTGAAAGGAACTCGAAACATGTCAACCTCGGTTTTGAGAATCTCTCCCGGAGTTTGAGAGATTTGGACGTGAAAGGGTACCAGTCTTGTCGGGGATTGGGAACCCTTCGCGAGAATGTCCAAAGTTTCAGCGGGATTTCCAAAATGTTGAGAGGAACTCGAATCATGTCAACCTTGGTTTTGAGAATCTCTCCCGGAGTTTGAGAGATTTAGACGTGAAAGGGTACCAGTCTTGTCGGGGATTGGGAACCCTTCGCGAGAATGTCCAAAGTTTCAGCGGGATTTCCAAAATGTTGAAAGGAACTCGAAACATGTCAGCCATGGTTTTGAGAATCTCTCCCGGAGTTTGAGAGATTTGGACGTGAAAGGGTACCAGTCTTGTTGGGGATTGGGAACCCTTCGCGAGAATGTCCAAAGTTTCAGCGGGATTTCTAAAATGTTGAAAGGAACTCGAAACATGTCAACCTTGGTTTTGAGAATCTCTCCCGGAGTTTGAGAGATTTAGACGTGAAAGGGTACCAGTCTTGTCGGGGATTGGGAACCCTTCGCGAGAATGTCCAAAGTTTCAGCGGGATTTCCAAAATGTTGAAAGGAACTCGAAACATGTCAACCTTGGTTTTGAGAATCTCTCCCGGAGTTTGAGAGATTTGGACGTGAAAGGGTACCAGTCTTGTCGGGGATTGGGAACCCTTCGCGAGAATGTCCAAAGTTTCAGCGGGATTTCCAAAATGTTGAAAGGAACTCGAAACATGTCAACCTTGGTTTTGAGAATCTCTCCCGGAGTTTGAGAGATTTGGACGTGAAAGGGTACCAGTCTTGTCGGGGATTGGGAACCCTTCGCCAGAATGTCCAAAGTTTCAGCGGGATTTCCAAAATGTTGAAAGGAACTCGAAACATGTCAACCTTGGTTTTGAGAATCTCTCCCGGAGTTTGAGAGATTTGGACGTGAAAGGGTACCAGTCTTGTCGGGGATTGGGAACCCTTCGCGAGAATGTCCAAAGTTTCAGCGGGATTTCCAAAATGTTGAAAGGAACTCGAAACATGTCAACCTTGGTTTTGAGAATCTCTCCCGGAGTTTGAGAGATTTGGACGTGAAAGGGTACCAATCTTTTCGCGGATTGGGAACCCTTCGCGAGAATGTCCAAAGTTTCAGCGGGATTTCTAAAATGTTGAAAGGAACTCGAAACATGTCAACCTTGGTTTTGAGAATCTCTCCCGGAGTTTGAGAGATTTGGACGTGAAAGGGTACCAGTCTTGTCGGGGATTGGGAACCCTTCGCGAGAATGTCCAAAGTTTCAGCATGATTTCCAAAATGTTGAAAGGAACTCGAAACATGTGAACCTCGGTTTTGAGAATCTCTCCCGGAGTTTGAGAGATTTGGACGTGAAAGGGTACCAGTCTTGTCGGGGATTGGGAACCCTTCGCGAGAATGTCCAAAGTTTCAGCGGGATTTCCAAAATGTTGAGAGGAACTCGAAACATGTCAACCTTGGTTTTGAGAATCTCTCCCGGAGTTTGAGAGATTTGGACGTGAAAGGGTACCAGTCTTGTTGGGGATTGGGAACCCTTCGCGAGAATGTCCAAAGTTTCAGCGGGATTTCCAAAATGTTGAGAGGAACTCGAAACATGTCAACCTCGGTTTTGAGAATCTCTCCCGGAGTTTGAGAGATTTGGACGTGAAAGGGTACCAGTCTTGTCGGGGATTGGGAACCCTTCGCGAGAATGTCCAAAGTTTCAGCGGGATTTCCAAAATGTTGAAAGGAACTCGAAACATGTCAACCTCGGTTTTGAGAATCTCTCCCGGAGTTTGAGAGATTTGGACGTGAAAGGGTACCAGTCTTGTCGGGGATTGGGAACCCTTCGCGAGAATGTCCAAAGTTTCAGCGGGATTTCCAAAATGTTGAGAGGAACTCGAATCATGTCAACCTTGGTTTTGAGAATCTCTCCCGGAGTTTGAGAGATTTAGACGTGAAAGGGTACCAGTCTTGTCGGGGATTGGGAACCCTTCGCGAGAATGTCCAAAGTTTCAGCGGGATTTCCAAAATGTTGAAAGGAACTCGAAACATGTCAGCCATGGTTTTGAGAATCTCTCCCGGAGTTTGAGAGATTTGGACGTGAAAGGGTACCAGTCTTGTTGGGGATTGGGAACCCTTCGCGAGAATGTCCAAAGTTTCAGCGGGATTTCTAAAATGTTGAAAGGAACTCGAAACATGTCAACCTTGGTTTTGAGAATCTCTCCCGGAGTTTGAGAGATTTAGACGTGAAAGGGTACCAGTCTTGTCGGGGATTGGGAACCCTTCGCGAGAATGTCCAAAGTTTCAGCGGGATTTCCAAAATGTTGAAAGGAACTCGAAACATGTCAACCTTGGTTTTGAGAATCTCTCCCGGAGTTTGAGAGATTTGGACGTGAAAGGGTACCAGTCTTGTCGGGGATTGGGAACCCTTCGCGAGAATGTCCAAAGTTTCAGCGGGATTTCCAAAATGTTGAAAGGAACTCGAAACATGTCAACCTTGGTTTTGAGAATCTCTCCCGGAGTTTGAGAGATTTGGACGTGAAAGGGTACCAGTCTTGTCGGGGATTGGGAACCCTTCGCCAGAATGTCCAAAGTTTCAGCGGGATTTCCAAAATGTTGAAAGGAACTCGAAACATGTCAACCTTGGTTTTGAGAATCTCTCCCGGAGTTTGAGAGATTTAGACGTGAAAGGGTACCAGTCTTGTCGGGGATTGGGAACCCTTCGCGAGAATGTCCAAAGTTTCAGCGGGATTTCCAAAATGTTGAAAGGAACTCGAAACATGTCAACCTTGGTTTTGAGAATCTCTCCCGGAGTTTGAGAGATTTGGACGTGAAAGGGTACCAGTCTTGTCGGGGATTGGGAACCCTTCGCGAGAATGTCCAAAGTTTCAGCGGGATTTCCAAAATGTTGAAAGGAACTCGAAACATGTCAACCTTGGTTTTGAGAATCTCTCCCGGAGTTTGAGAGATTTGGACGTGAAAGGGTACCAATCTTTTCGCGGATTGGGAACCCTTCGCGAGAATGTCCAAAGTTTCAGCGGGATTTCTAAAATGTTGAAAGGAACTCGAAACATGTCAACCTTGGTTTTGAGAATCTCTCCCGGAGTTTGAGAGATTTGGACGTGAAAGGGTACCAGTCTTGTCGGGGATTGGGAACCCTTCGCGAGAATGTCCAAAGTTTCAGCGGGATTTCCAAAATGTTGAAAGGAACTCGAAACATGTCAACCTTGGTTTTGAGAATCTCTCCCGGAGTTTGAGAGATTTGGACGTGAAAGGGTACCAGTCTTGTCGGGGATTGGGAACCCTTCGCGAGAATGTCCAAAGTTTCAGCGGGATTTCCAAAATGTTGAGAGGAACTCGAAACATGTCAACCTTGGTTTTGAGAATCTCTCCCGGAGTTTGAGAGATTTGGACGTGAAAGGGTACCAGTCTTGTCGGGGATTGGGAACCCTTCGCGAGAATGTCCAAAGTTTCTGCGGGATTTCCAAAATGTTGAAAGGAACTCGAAACATGTCAACCTTGGTTTTGAGAATCTCTCCCGGAGTTTGAGAGATTTGGACGTGAAAGGGTACCAGTCTTGTTGGGGATTGGGAACCCTTCGCGAGAATGTCCAAAGTTTCAGCGGGATTTCCAAAATGTTGAAAGGAACTCGAAACATGTCAACCTTGGTTTTGAGAATCTCTCCCGGAGTTTGAGAGATTTGGACGTGAAAGGGTACCAGTCTTGTCGGGGATTGGGAACCCTTCGCGAGAATGTCCAAAGTTTCAGCGGGATTTCCAAAATGTTGAAAGGAACTCGAAACATGTCAACCTTGGTTTTGAGAATCTCTCCCGGAGTTTGAGAGATTTGGACGTGAAAGGGTACCAATCTTTTCGCGGATTGGGAACCCTTCGCGAGAATGTCCAAAGTTTCAGCGGGATTTCTAAAATGTTGAAAGGATCTCGAAACATGTCAACCTTGGTTTTGAGAATCTCTCCCGGAGTTTGAGAGATTTGGACGTGAAAGGGTACCAGTCTTGTCGGGGATTGGGAACCCTTCGCCAGAATGTCCAAAGTTTCAGCGGGATTTCCAAAATGTTGAAAGGAACTCGAAACATGTCAACCTTGGTTTTGAGAATCTCTCCTGGAGTTTGAGAGATTTGGACGTGAAAGGGTACCAGTCTTGTCGGGGATTGGGAACCCTTCGCGAGAACGTCCAAAGTTTCAGCGGGATTTCCAAAATGTTGAAAGGAACTCGAAACATGTCAACCTTGGTTTTGAGAATCTCTCCCGGAGTTTGAGAGATTTGGACGTGAAAGGGTACCAGTCTTGTCGGGGATTGGGAACCCTTCGCGAGAATGTCCAAAGTTTCAGCGGGATTTTTAAAATGTTGAAAGGAACTCGAAACATGTCAACCTTGGTTTTGAGAATCTCTCCCGGAGTTTGAGAGATTTGGACGTGAAAGGGTACCAGTCTTGTCGGGGATTGGGAACCCTTCGCGAGAATGTCCAAAGTTTCAGCGGGATTTCCAAAATGTTGAAAGGAACTCGAAACATGTCAACCTTGGTTTTGAGAATCTCTCCTGGAGTTTGAGAGATTTGGACGTGAAAGGGTACCAGTCTTGTCGGGGATTGGGAACCCTTCGCGAGAACGTCCAAAGTTTCAGCGGGATTTCCAAAATGTTGAAAGGAACTCGAAACATGTCAACCTTGGTTTTGAGAATCTCTCCCGGAGTTTGAGAGATTTGGACGTGAAAGGGTACCAGTCTTGTCGGGGATTGGGAACCCTTCGCGAGAATGTCCAAAGTTTCAGCGGGATTTCTAAAATGTTGAAAGGAACTCGAAACATGTCAACCTTGGTTTTGAGAATCTCTCCCGGAGTTTGAGAGATTTGGACGTGAAAGGGTACCAGTCTTGTCAGGGATTGGGAACCCTTCGCGAGAATGTCCAAAGTTTCAGCGGGATTTCCAAAATGTTGAAAGGAACTCGAAACATGTCAACCTTGGTTTTGAGAATCTCTCCTGGAGTTTGAGAGATTTGGACGTGAAAGGGTACCAGTCTTGTCGGGGATTGGGAACCCTTCGCGAGAACGTCCAAAGTTTCAGCGGGATTTCCAAAATGTTGAAAGGAACTCGAAACATGTCAACCTTGGTTTTGAGAATCTCTCCCGGAGTTTGAGAGATTTGGACGTGAAAGGGTACCAGTCTTGTCGGGGATTGGGAACCCTTCGCGAGAATGTCCAAAGTTTCAGCGGGATTTCTAAAATGTTGAAAGGAACTCGAAACATGTCAACCTTGGTTTTGAGAATCTCTCCCGGAGTTTGAGAGATTTGGACGTGAAAGGGTACCAGTCTTGTCGGGGATTGGGAACCCTTCGCGAGAATGTCCAAAGTTTCAGCGGGATTTCCAAAATGTTGAAAGGAACTCGAAACATGTCAACCTTGGTTTTGAGAATCTCTCCCGGAGTTTGAGAGATTTGGACGTGAAAGGGTACCAATCTTTTCGCGGATTGGGAACCCTTCGCGAGAATGTCCAAAGTTTCAGCGGGATTTCTAAAATGTTGAAAGGAACTCGAAACATGTCAACCTTGGTTTTGAGAATCTCTCCCGGAGTTTGAGAGATTTGGACGTGAAAGGGTACCAGTCTTGTCGGGGATTGGGAACCCTTCGCGAGAATGTCCAAAGTTTCAGCGGGATTTCCAAAATGTTGAAAGGAACTCGAAACATGTCAACCTTGGTTTTGAGAATCTCTCCCGGAGTTTGAGAGATTTGGACGTGAAAGGGTACCAGTCTTGTCGGGGATTGGGAACCCTTCGCGAGAATGTCCAAAGTTTCAGCGGGATTTCCAAAATGTTGAAAGGAACTCGAAACATGTCAACCTTGGTTTTGAGAATCTCTCCCGGAGTTTGAGAGATTTGGACGTGAAAGGGTACCAGTCTTGTCGGGGATTGGGAACCCTTCGCGAGAATGTCCAAAGTTTCAGCGGGATTTCCAAAATGTTGAAAGGAACTCGAAACATGTCAACCTTGGTTTTGAGAATCTCTCCCGGAGTTTGAGAGATTTGGACGTGAAAGGGTACCAGTCTTGTCGGGGATTGGGAACTTTTTGCGAGAATGTCCAAAGTTTCAGCGGGATTTCCAAAATGTTGAGAGGAACTCGAAACATGTCAACCTTGGTTTTGAGAATCTCTCCCGGAGTTTGAGAGATTTGGACGTGAAAGGGTACCAGTCTTGTCGGGGATCGGGAACCCTTCGCGAGAATGTCCAAAATTTCAGCGGGATTTCCAAAATGTTGAAAGGAACTCGAAACATGTCAACCTTGGTTTTGAGAATCTCTCCCGGAGTTTGAGAGATTTGGACGTGAAAGGGTACCAGTCTTGTCGGGGATTGGGAACCCTTCGCGAGAATGTCCAAAGTTTCAGCGGGATTTCCAAAATGTTGAAAGGAACTCGAAACATGTCAACCTTGGTTTTGAGAATCTCTCCCGGAGTTTGAGAGATTTGGACGTGAAAGGGTACCAGTCTTGTCGGGGATTGGGAACCCTTCGCGAGAATGTCCAAAGTTTCAGCGGGATTTCCAAAATGTTGAAAGGAACTCGAAACATGTCAACCTTGGTTTTGAGAATCTCTCCCGGAGTTTGAGAGATTTGGACGTGAAAGGGTACCAGTCTTGTCGGGGATTGGGAACCCTTCGCGAGAATGTCCAAAGTTTCAGCGGGATTTCCAAAATGTTGAGAGGAACTCGAAACATGTCAACCTTGGTTTTGAGAATCTCTCCCGGAGTTTGAGAGATCTGGACGTGAAAGGGTACCAGTCTTGTCGGGGATTGGGAACCCTTCGCGAGAATGTCCAAAGTTTCAGCGGGATTTCCAAAATGTTGAAAGGAACTCGAAACATGTCAACCTTGGTTTTGAGAATCTCTCCCGGAGTTTGAGAGATTTGGACGTGAAAGGGTACCAGTCTTGTCGGGGATTGGGAACCCTTCGCGAGAATGTCCAAAGTTTCAGCGGGATTTCCAAAATGTTGAAAGGAACTCGAAACATGTCAACCTTGGTTTTGAGAATCTCTCCCGGAGTTTGAGAGATTTGGACGTGAAAGGGTACCAGTCTTGTCGGGGATTGGGAACCCTTCGCGAGAATGTCCAAAGTTTCAGCGGGATTTCCAAAATGTTGAAAGGAACTCGAAACATGTCAACCTTGGTTTTGAGAATCTCTCCCGGAGTTTGAGAGATTTGGACGTGAAAGGGTACCAGTCTTGTCGGGGATTGGGAACCCTTCGCGAGAATGTCCAAAGTTTCAGCGGGATTTCCAAAATGTTGAGAGGAACTCGAAACATGTCAACCTTGGTTTTGAGAATCTCTCCCGGAGTTTGAGAGATCTGGACGTGAAAGGGTACCAGTCTTGTCAGGGATTGGGAACCCTTCGCGAGAATGTCCAAAGTTTCAGCGGGATTTCCAAAATGTTGAAAGGAACTCGAAACATGTCAACCTTGGTTTTGAGAATCTCTCCCGGAGTTTGAGAGATTTGGACGTGAAAGGGTACCAGTCTTGTCGGGGATTGGGAACCCTTCGCGAGAATGTCCAAAGTTTCAGCGGGATTTCCAAAATGTTGAAAGGAACTCGAAACATGTCAACCTTGGTTTTGAGAATCTCTCCCGGAGTTTGAGAGATTTGGACGTGAAAGGGTACCAGTCTTGTTCGGGATTGGGAACCCTTCGCGAGAATGTCCAAAGTTTCAGCGGGATTTCTAAAATGTTGAAAGGAACTCGAAACATGTCAACCTTGGTTTTGAGAATCTCTCCCGGAGTTTGAGAGATTTGGACGTGAAAGGGTACCAGTCTTGTCGGGGATTGGGAACCCTTCGCGAGAATGTCCAAAGTTTCAGCGGGATTTCCAAAATGTTGAAAGGAACTCGAAACATGTCAACCTTGGTTTTGAGAATCTCTCCTGGAGTTTGAGAGATTTGGACGTGAAAGGGTACCAGTCTTGTCGGGGATTGGGAACCCTTCGCGAGAACGCCCAAAGTTTCAGCGGGATTTCCAAAATGTTGAAAGGAACTCGAATCATGTCAACCTTGGTTTTGAGAATCTCTCCCGGAGTTTGAGAGATTTGGACGTGAAAGGGTACCAGTCTTGTCGGGGATTGGGAACCCTTCGCGAGAATGTCCAAAGTTTCAGCGGGATTTCCAAAATGTTGAAAGGAACTCGAAACATGTCAACCTTGGTTTTGAGAATCTCTCCCGGAGTTTGAGAGATTTGGACGTGAAAGGGTACCAGTCTTGTCGGGGATTGGGAACCCTTCGCGAGAATGTCCAAAGTTTCAGCGGGATTTCCAAAATGTTGAAAGGAACTCGAAACATGTCAACCTTGGTTTTGAGAATCTCTCCCGGAGTTTGAGAGATTTGGACGTGAAAGGGTACCAGTCTTGTCGGGGATTGGGAACCCTTCGCGAGAATGTCCAAAGTTTCAGCGGGATTTCCAAAATGTTGAGAGGAACTCGAAACATGTCAACCTTGGTTTTGAGAATCTCTCCCGGAGTTTGAGAGATTTGGACGTGAAAGGGTACCAGTCTTGTCGGGGATTGGGAACCCTTCGCGAGAATGTCCAAAGTTTCAGCGGGATTTCCAAAATGTTGAGAGGAACTCGAAACATGTCAACCTTGGTTTTGAGAATCTCTCCCGGAGTTTGAGAGATTTAGACGTGAAAGGGTACCAGTCTTGTCGGGGATTGGGAACTTTTTGCGAGAATGTCCAAAGTTTCAGCGGGATTTCCAAAATGTTGAAAGGAACTCGAAACATGTCAACCTTGGTTTTGAGAATCTCTCCCGGAGTTTGAGAGATTTGGACGTGAAAGGGTACCAGTCTTGTCGGGGATTGGGAACCCTTCGCGAGAATGTCCAAAGTTTCAGCGGGATTTCCAAAATGTTGAAAGGAACTCGAAACATGTCAACCTTGGTTTTGAGAATCTCTCCCGGAGTTTGAGAGATTTGGACGTGAAAGGGTACCAGTCTTGTCGGGGATTGGGAACCCTTCGCGAGAATGTCCAAAGTTTCAGCGGGATTTCCAAAATGTTGAAAGGAACTCGAAACATGTCAACCTTGGTTTTGAGAATCTCTCCCGGAGTTTGAGAGATTTGGACGTGAAAGGGTACCAGTCTTGTCGGGGATTGGGAACCCTTCGCGAGAATGTCCAAAGTTTCAGCGGGATTTCCAAAATGTTGAAAGGAACTCGAAACATGTCAACCTTGGTTTTGAGAATCTCTCCCGGAGTTTGAGAGATTTGGACGTGAAAGGGTACCAGTCTTGTCGGGGATTGGGAACCCTTCGCGAGAATGTCCAAAGTTTCAGCGGGATTTCCAAAATGTTGAAAGGAACTCGAAACATGTCAACCTTGGTTTTGAGAATCTCTCCCGGAGTTTGAGAGATTTGGACGTGAAAGGGTACCAGTCTTGTCGGGGATTGGGAACCCTTCGCAAGAATGTCCAAAGTTTCAGCGGGATTTCCAAAATGTTGAAAGGAACTCGAAACATGTCAACCTTGGTTTTGAGAATCTCTCCCGGAGTTTGAGAGATTTGGACGTGAAAGGGTACCAGTCTTGTCGGGGATTGGGAACCCTTCGCGAGAATGTCCAAAGTTTCAGTGGGATTTCCAAAATGTTGAAAGGAACTCGAAACATGTCAACCTTGGTTTTGAGAATCTCTCCCGGAGTTTGAGAGATTTGGACGTGAAAGGGTACCAGTCTTGTCGGGGATTGGGAACCCTTCGCGAGAATGTCCAAAGTTTCAGCGGGATTTCCAAAATGTTGAAAGGAACTCGAAACATGTCAACCTTGGTTTTGAGAATCTCTCCCGGAGTTTGAGAGATTTGGACGTGAAAGGGTACCAGTCTTGTCGGGGATTGGGAACCCTTCGCGAGAATGTCCAAAGTTTCAGCGGGATTTCCAAAATGTTGAAAGGAACTCGAAACATGTCAACCTTGGTTTTGAGAATCTCTCCCGGAGTTTGAGAGATTTGGACGTGAAAGGGTACCAGTCTTGTCGGGGATTGGGAACCCTTCGCGAGAATGTCCAAAGTTTCAGCGGGATTTCCAAAATGTTGAGAGGAACTCGAAACATGTCAACCTTGGTTTTGAGAATCTCTCCCGGAGTTTGAGAGATTTGGACGTGAAAGGGTACCAGTCTTGTCGGGGATTCTGAACCCTTCGCGAGAATGTCCAAAGTTTCAGCGGGATTTCCAAAACGTTGAGAGGAACTCGAAACATGTCAACCTTGGTTTTGAGAATCTCTCCCGGAGTTTGAGAGATTTAGACGTGAAAGGGTACCAGTCTTGTCGGGGATTGGGAACTTTTTGCGAGAATGTCCAAAGTTTCAGCGGGATTTCCAAAATGTTGAAAGGAACTCGAAACATGTCAACCTTGGTTTTGAGAATCTCTCCCGGAGTTTGAGAGATTTGGACGTGAAAGGGTAGCAGTCTTGTCGGGGATTGGGAACCCTTCGCGAGAATGTCCAAAGTTTCAGCGGGATTTCCAAAATGTTGAAAGGAACTCGAAACATGTCAACCTTGGTTTTGAGAATCTCTCCCGGAGTTTGAGAGATTTGGACGTGAAAGGGTACCAGTCTTGTCGGGGATTGGGAACCCTTCGCGAGAATGTCCAAAGTTTCAGCGGGATTTCCAAAATGTTGAAAGGAACTCGAAACATGTCAACCTTGGTTTTGAGAATCTCTCCCGGAGTTTGAGAGATTTGGACGTGAAAGGGTACCAGTCTTGTCGGGGATTGGGAACCCTTCGCAAGAATGTCCAAAGTTTCAGCGGGATTTCCAAAATGTTGAAAGGAACTCGAAACATGTCAACCTTGGTTTTGAGAATCTCTCCCGGAGTTTGAGAGATTTGGACGTGAAAGGGTACCAGTCTTGTCGGGGATTGGGAACCCTTCGCGAGAATGTCCAAAGTTTCAGTGGGATTTCCAAAATGTTGAAAGGAACTCGAAACATGTCAACCTTGGTTTTGAGAATCTCTCCCGGAGTTTGAGAGATTTGGACGTGAAAGGGTACCAGTCTTGTCGGGGATTGGGAACCCTTCGCGAGAATGTCCAAAGTTTCAGCGGGATTTCCAAAATGTTGAAAGGAACTCGAAACATGTCAACCTTGGTTTTGAGAATCTCTCCCGGAGTTTGAGAGATTTGGACGTGAAAGGGTACCAGTCTTGTCGGGGATTGGGAACCCTTCGCGAGAATGTCCAAAGTTTCAGCGGGATTTCCAAAATGTTGAAAGGAACTCGAAACATGTCAACCTTGGTTTTGAGAATCTCTCCCGGAGTTTGAGAGATTTGGACGTGAAAGGGTACCAGTCTTGTCGGGGATTGGGAACCCTTCGCGAGAATGTCCAAAGTTTCAGCGGGATTTCCAAAATGTTGAGAGGAACTCGAAACATGTCAACCTTGGTTTTGAGAATCTCTCCCGGAGTTTGAGAGATTTGGACGTGAAAGGGTACCAGTCTTGTCGGGGATTGGGAACCCTTCGCGAGAATGTCCAAAGTTTCAGCGGGATTTCCAAAACGTTGAGAGGAACTCGAAACATGTCAACCTTGGTTTTGAGAATCTCTCCCGGAGTTTGAGAGATTTAGACGTGAAAGGGTACCAGTCTTGTCGGGGATTGGGAACTTTTTGCGAGAATGTCCAAAGTTTCAGCGGGATTTCCAAAATGTTGAAAGGAACTCGAAACATGTCAACCTTGGTTTTGAGAATCTCTCCCGGAGTTTGAGAGATTTGGACGTGAAAGGGTACCAGTCTTGTCGGGGATTGGGAACCCTTCGCGAGAATGTCCAAAGTTTCAGCGGGATTTCCAAAATGTTGAAAGGAACTCGAAACATGTCAACCTTGGTTTTGAGAATCTCTCCCGGAGTTTGAGAGATTTGGACGTGAAAGGGTACCAGTCTTGTCGGGGATTGGGAACCCTTCGCGAGAATGTCCAAAGTTTCAGCGGGATTTCCAAAATGTTGAAAGGAACTCGAAACATGTCAACCTTGGTTTTGAGAATCTCTCCCGGAGTTTGAGAGATTTGGACGTGAAAGGGTACCAGTCTTGTCGGGGATTGGGAACCCTTCGCGAGAATGTCCAAAGTTTCAGCGGGATTTCCAAAATGTTGAAAGGAACTCGAAACATGTCAACCTTGGTTTTGAGAATCTCTCCCGGAGTTTGAGAGATTTGGACGTGAAAGGGTACCAGTCTTGTCGGGGATTGGGAACCCTTTGCGAGAATGTCCAAAGTTTCAGCGGGATTTCCAAAATGTTGAAAGGAACTCGAAACATGTCAACCTTGGTTTTGAGAATCTCTCCCGGAGTTTGAGAGATTTGGACGTGAAAGGGTACCAGTCTTGTCGGGGATTGGGAACCCTTCGCGAGAATGTCCAAAGTTTCAGCGGGATTTCCAAAATGTTGAAAGGAACTCGAAACATGTCAACCTTGGTTTTGAGAATCTCTCCCGGAGTTTGAGAGATTTGGACGTGAAAGGGTACCAGTCTTGTCGGGGATTGGGAACCCTTCGCAAGAATGTCCAAAGTTTCAGCGGGATTTCCAAAATGTTGAAAGGAACTCGAAACATGTCAACCTTGGTTTTCAGAATCTCTCCCGGAGTTTGAGAGATTTGGACGTGAAAGGGTACCAGTCTTGTCGGGTTTTGGGAACCCTTCGCGAGAATGTCCCAAGTTTCAGCGGGATTTCCAAAATGTTGAAAGGAACTCGAAACATGTCAACCTTGGTTTTGAGAATCTCTCCCGGAGTTTGAGAGATTTGGACGTGAAAGGGTACCAGTCTTGTCGGGGATTGGGAACCCTTCGCGAGAATGTCCAAAGTTTCAGCGGGATTTCCAAAATGTTGAGAGGAACTCGAAACATGTCAACCTTGGTTTTGAGAATCTCTCCCGGAGTTTGAGAGATTTGGACGTGAAAGGGTACCAGTCTTGTCGGGGATTGGGAACCCTTCGCGAGAATGTCCAAAGTTTCAGCGGGATTTCCAAAATGTTGAAAGGAACTCGAAACATGTCAACCTTGGTTTTGAGAATCTCTCCCGGAGTTTGAGAGATTTGGACGTGAAAGGGTACCAGTCTTGTCGGGGATTGGGAACCCTTCGCGAGAATGTCCAAAGTTTCTGCGGGATTTCCAAAATGTTGAAAGGAACTCGAAACATGTCAACCTTGGTTTTGAGAATCTCTCCTGGAGTTTGAGAGATTTGGACGTGAAAGGGTACCAGTCTTGTCGGGGATTGGGAACCCTTCGCGAGAATGTCCAAAGTTTCAGCGGGATTTCCAAAATGTTGAGAGGAACTCGAAACATGTCAACCTTGGTTTTGAGAATCTCTCCCGGAGTTTGAGAGATTTGGACGTGAAAGGGTACCAGTCTTGTCGGGGATTGGGAACCCTTCGCGAGAATGTCCAAAGTTTCAGCGGGATTTCCAAAATGTTGAAAGGAACTCGAAACATGTCAACCTTGGTTTTGAGAATCTCTCCCGGAGTTTGAGAGATTTGGACGTGAAAGGGTACCAGTCTTGTCGGGGATTGGGAACCCTTCGCAAGAATGTCCAAAGTTTCAGCGGGATTTCCAAAATGTTGAAAGGAACTCGAAACATGTCAACCTTGGTTTTGAGAATCTCTCCCGGAGTTTGAGAGATTTGGACGTGAAAGGGTACCAGTCTTGTCGGGTTTTGGGAACCCTTCGCGAGAATGTCCCAAGTTTCAGCGGGATTTCCAAAATGTTGAAAGGAACTCGAAACATGTCAACCTTGGTTTTGAGAATCTCTCCCGGAGTTTGAGAGATTTGGACGTGAAAGGGTACCAGTCTTGTCGGGGATTGGGAACCCTTCGCGAGAATGTCCAAAGTTTCAGCGGGATTTCCAAAATGTTGAGAGGAACTCGAAACATGTCAACCTTGGTTTTGAGAATCTCTCCCGGAGTTTGAGAGATTTGGACGTGAAAGGGTACCAGTCTTGTCGGGGATTGGGAACCCTTCGCGAGAATGTCCAAAGTTTCAGCGGGATTTCCAAAATGTTGAAAGGAACTCGAAACATGTCAACCTTGGTTTTGAGAATCTCTCCCGGAGTTTGAGAGATTTGGACGTGAAAGGGTACCAGTCTTGTCGGGGATTGGGAACCCTTCGCGAGAATGTCCAAAGTTTCTGCGGGATTTCCAAAATGTTGAAAGGAACTCGAAACATGTCAACCTTGGTTTTGAGAATCTCTCCCGGAGTTTGAGAGATTTGGACGTGAAAGGGTACCAGTCTTGTCGGGGATTGGGAACCCTTCGCGAGAATGTCCAAAGTTTCAGCGGGATTTCCAAAATGTTGAAAGGAACTCGAAACATGTCAACCTTGGTTTTGAGAATCTCTCCCGGAGTTTGAGAGATTTGGACGTGAAAGGGTACCAGTCTTGTCGGGGATTGGGAACCCTTCGCGAGAATGTCCAAAGTTTCAGCGGGATTTCCAAAATGTTGAAAGGAACTCGAAACATGTCAACCTTGGTTTTGAGAATCTCTCCCGGAGTTTGAGAGATTTGGACGTGAAAGGGTACCAGTCTTGTCGGGGATTGGGAACCCTTCGCGAGAATGTCCAAAGTTTCTGCGGGATTTCCAAAATGTTGAAAGGAACTCGAAACATGTCAACCTTGGTTTTGAGAATCTCTCCCGGAGTTTGAGAGATTTGGACGTGAAAGGGTACCAGTCTTGTCGGGGATTGGGAACCCTTCGCGAGAATGTCCAAAGTTTCAGCGAGATTTCCAAAATGTTGAAAGGAACTCGAAACATGTCAACCTTGGTTTTGAGAATCTCTCCCGGAGTTTGAGAGATTTGGACGTGAAAGGGTACCAGTCTTGTCGGGGATTGGGAACCCTTCGCGAGAATGTCCAAAGTTTCAGCGGGATTTCCAAAATGTTGAGAGGAACTCGAAACATGTCAACCTTGGTTTTGAGAATCTCTCCCGGAGTTTGAGAGATTTGGACGTGAAAGGGTACCAGTCTTGTCGGGGATTGGGAACCCTTCGCGAGAATGTCCAAAGTTTCAGCGGGATTTCCAAAATGTTGAAAGGAACTCGAAACATGTCAACCTTGGTTTTGAGAATCTCTCCCGGAGTTTGAGAGATTTGGACGTGAAAGGGTACCAGTCTTGTCGGGGATTGGGAACCCTTCGCGAGAATGTCCAAAGTTTCAGCGGGATTTCCAAAATGTTGAAAGGAACTCGAAACATGTCAACCTTGGTTTTGAGAATCTCTCCCGGAGTTTGAGAGATTTGGACGTGAAAGGGTACCAGTCTTGTCGGGGATTGGGAACCCTTCGCGAGAATGTCCAAAGTTTCAGCGGGATTTCCAAAATGTTGAAAGGAACTCGAAACATGTCAACCTTGGTTTTGAGAATCTCTCCCGGAGTTTGAGAGATCTGGACGTGAAAGGGTACCAGTCTTGTCGGGGATTGGGAACCCTTCGCGAGAATGTCCAAAGTTTCAGCGGGATTTCCAAAATGTTGAAAGGAACTCGAAACATGTCAACCTTGGTTTTGAGAATCTCTCCCGGAGTTTGAGAGATTTGGACGTGAAAGGGTACCAGTCTTGTCGGGGATTGGGAACCCTTCGCGAGAACGTCCAAAGTTTCAGCGGGATTTCCAAAATGTTGAAAGGAACTCGAAACATGTCAACCTTGGTTTTGAGAATCTCTCCCGGAGTTTGAGAGATTTGGACGTTAAAGGGTACCAGTCTTGTCAGGGATTGGGAACCCTTCGCGAGAATGTCCAAAGTTTCAGCGGGATTTCCAAAATGTTGAAAGGAACTCGAAACATGTCAACCTTGGTTTTGAGAATCTCTCCCGGAGTTTGAGAGATTTGGACGTTAAAGGGTACCAGTCTTGTCAGGGATTGGGAACCCTTCGCGAGAATGTCCAAAGTTTCAGCGGGATTTCCAAAATGTTGAAAGGAACTCGAAACATGTCAACCTTGGTTTTGAGAATCTCTCCTGGAGTTTGAGAGATTTGGACGTGAAAGGGTACCAGTCTTGTCGGGGATTGGGAACCCTTCGCGAGAACGTCCAACGTTTCAGCGGGATTTCCAAAATGTTGAAAGGAACTCGAAACATGTCAACCTTGGTTTTGAGAATCTCTCCCGGAGTTTGAGAGATTTGGACGTGAAAGGGTACCAGTCTTGTCGGGGATTGGGAACCCTTCGCGAGAATGTCCAAAGTTTCAGCGGGATTTCTAAAATGTTGAAAGGAACTCGAAACATGTCAACCTTGGTTTTGAGAATCTCTCCCGGAGTTTAAGAGATCTGGACGTGAAAGGGTACCAGTCTTGTCGGGGATTGGGAACCCTTCGCGAGAATGTCCAAAGTTTCAGCGGGATTTCCAAAATGTTGAAAGGAACTCGAAACATGTCAACCTTGGTTTTGAGAATCTCTCCTGGAGTTTGAGAGATTTGGACGTGAAAGGGTACCAGTCTTGTCGGGGATTGGGAACCCTTCGCGAGAATGTCCAAAGTTTCAGCGGGATTTCCAAAATGTTGAAAGGAACTCGAAACATGTCAACCTTGGTTTTGAGAATCTCTCCCGGAGTTTGAGAGATTTGGACGTGAAAGGGTACCAGTCTTGTCGGGGATTGGGAACCCTTCGCGAGAATGTCCAAAGTTTCAGCGGGATTTCCAAAATGTTGAAAGGAACTCGAAACATGTCAACCTTGGTTTTGAGAATCTCTCCCGGAGTTTGAGAGATTTGGACGTGAAAGGGTACCAGTCTTGTTCGGGATCGGGAACCCTTCGCGAGAATGTCCAAAGTTTCAGCGGGATTTCCAAAATGTTGAAAGGAACTCGAAACATGTCAACCTTGGTTTTGAGAATCTCTCCCGGAGTTTGAGAGATTTGGACGTGAAAGGGTACCAGTCTTGTCGGGGATTGGGAACCCTTCGCGAGAATGTCCAAAGTTTCAGCGGGATTTCCAAAATGTTGAAAGGAACTCGAAACATGTCAACCTTGGTTTTGAGAATCTCTCCCGGAGTTTGAGAGATTTGGACGTGAAAGGGTACCAGTCTTGTCGGGGATTGGGAACCCTTCGCGAGAATGTCCAAAGTTTCAGCGGGATTTCCAAAATGTTGAAAGGAACTCGAAACATGTCAACCTTGGTTTTGAGAATCTCTCCCGGAGTTTGAGAGATTTGGACGTGAAAGGGTACCAGTCTTGTCGGGGATTGGGAACCCTTCGCGAGAACGTCCAAAGTTTCAGCGGGATTTCCAAAATGTTGAAAGGAACTCGAAACATGTCAACCTTGGTTTTGAGAATCTCTCCCGGAGTTTGAGAGATTTGGACGTGAAAGGGTACCAGTCTTGTCGGGGATTGGGAACCCTTCGCGAGAATGTCCAAAGTTTCAGCGGGATTTCCAAAATGTTGAAAGGAACTCGAAACATGTCAACCTTGGTTTTGAGAATCTCTCCCGGAGTTTGAGAGATTTGGACGTGAAAGGGTACCAGTCTTGTTCGGGATTGGGAACCCTTCGCGAGAATGTCCAAAGTTTCAGCGGGATTTCCAAAATGTTGAAAGGAACTCGCAACATGTCAACCTTGGTTTTGAGAATCTCTCCCGGAGTTTGAGAGATTTGGACGTGAAAGGGTACCAGTCTTGTCGGGGATTGGGAACCCTTCGCGAGAATGTCCAAAGTTTCAGCGGGATTTCCAAAATGTTGAAAGGAACTCGAAACATGTCAACCTTGGTTTTGAGAATCTCTCCCGGAGTTTGAGAGATTTGGACGTGAAAGGGTACCAGTCTTGTTCGGGATCGGGAACCCTTCGCGAGAATGTCCAAAGTTTCAGCGGGATTTCCAAAATGTTGAAAGGAACTCGAAACATGTCGACCTTGGTTTTGAGAATCTCTCCCGGAGTTTGAGAGATTTGGACGTGAAAGGGTACCAGTCTTGTCGGGGATTGGGAACCCTTCGCGAGAATGTCCAAAGTTTCAGCGGGATTTCCAAAATGTTGAAAGGAACTCGAAACATGTCAACCTTGGTTTTGAGAATCTCTCCCGGAGTTTGAGAGATCTGGACGTGAAAGGGTACCAGTCTTGTCGGGGATTGGGAACCCTTCGCGAGAATGTCCAAAGTTTCAGCGGGATTTCCAAAATGTTGAAAGGAACTCGAAACATGTCAACCTTGGTTTTGAGAATCTCTCCCGGAGTTTGAGAGATTTGGACGTGAAAGGGTACCAGTCTTGTTCGGGATTGGGAACCCTTCGCGAGAATGTCCAAAGTTTCAGCGGGATTTCCAAAATGTTGAAAGGAACTCGAAACATGTCAACCTTGGTTTTGAGAATCTCTCCCGGAGTTTGAGAGATTTGGACGTGAAAGGGTACCAGTCTTGTCGGGGATTGGGAACCCTTCGCCAGAATGTCCAAAGTTTCAGCGGGATTTCCAAAATGTTGAAAGGAACTCGAAACATGTCAATCTTGGTTTTGAGAATCTCTCCCGGAGTTTGAGAGATTTGGACGTGAAAGGGTACCAATCATGTTCGGGATTGGGAACCCTTCGCGAGAATGTCCAAAGTTTCAGCGGGATTTCCAAAATGTTGAAAGGAACTCGAAACATGTCAACCTTGGTTTTGAGAATCTCTCCTGGAGTTTGAGAGATTTGGACGTGAAAGGGTACCAGTCTTGTCGGGGATTGGGAACCCTTCGCGAGAACGTCCAAAGTTTCAGCGGGATTTCCAAAATGTTGAAAGGAACTCGAAACATGTCAACCTTGGTTTTGAGAATCTCTCCCGGAGTTTGAGAGATTTGGACGTGAAAGGGTACCAGTCTTGTCGGGGATTGGGAACCCTTCGCGAGAATGTCCAAAGTTTCAGCGGGATTTCCAAAATGTTGAAAGGAACTCGAAACATGTCAACCTTGGTTTTGAGAATCTCTCCCGGAGTTTGGGAGATTTGGACGTGAAAGGGTACCAGTCTTGTCGGGGATTGGGAACCCTTCGCGAGAATGTCCAAAGTTTCAGCGGGATTTCCAAAATGTTGAAAGGAACTCGAAACATGTCAACCTTGGTTTTGAGAATCTCTCCCGGAGTTTGAGAGATTTGGACGTGAAAGGGTACCAGTCTTGTTCGGGATTGGGAACCCTTCGCGAGAATGTCCAAAGTTTCAGCGGGATTTCCAAAATGTTGAAAGGAACTCGAAACATGTCAACCTTGGTTTTGAGAATCTCTCCCGGAGTTTGAGAGATTTGGACGTGAAAGGGTACCAGTCTTGTCGGGGATTGGGAACCCTTCGCCAGAATGTCCAAAGTTTCAGCGGGATTTCCAAAATGTTGAAAGGAACTCGAAACATGTCAATCTTGGTTTTGAGAATCTCTCCCGGAGTTTGAGAGATTTGGACGTGAAAGGGTACCAATCATGTTCGGGATTGGGAACCCTTCGCGAGAATGTCCAAAGTTTCAGCGGGATTTCCAAAATGTTGAAAGGAACTCGAAACATGTCAACCTTGGTTTTGAGAATCTCTCCTGGAGTTTGAGAGATTTGGACGTGAAAGGGTACCAGTCTTGTCGGGGATTGGGAACCCTTCGCGAGAACGTCCAAAGTTTCAGCGGGATTTCCAAAATGTTGAAAGGAACTCGAAACATGTCAACCTTGGTTTTGAGAATCTCTCCCGGAGTTTGAGAGATTTGGACGTGAAAGGGTACCAGTCTTGTCGGGGATTGGGAACCCTTCGCGAGAATGTCCAAAGTTTCAGCGGGATTTCCAAAATGTTGAAAGGAACTCGAAACATGTCAACCTTGGTTTTGAGAATCTCTCCCGGAGTTTGGGAGATTTGGACGTGAAAGGGTACCAGTCTTGTCGGGGATTGGGAACCCTTCGCGAGAATGTCCAAAGTTTCAGCGGGATTTCCAAAATGTTGAAAGGAACTCGAAACATGTCAACCTTGGTTTTGAGAATCTCTCCCGGAGTTTGAGAGATTTGGACGTGAAAGGGTACCAGTCTTGTTCGGGATTGGGAACCCTTCGCGAGAATGTCCAAAGTTTCAGCGGGATTTCCAAAATGTTGAAAGGAACTCGAAACATGTCAACCTTGGTTTTGAGAATCTCTCCCGGAGTTTGAGAGATTTGGACGTGAAAGGGTACCAGTCTTGTCGGGGATTGGGAACCCTTCGCCAGAATGTCCAAAGTTTCAGCGGGATTTCCAAAATGTTGAAAGGAACTCGAAACATGTCAATCTTGGTTTTGAGAATCTCTCCCGGAGTTTGAGAGATTTGGACGTGAAAGGGTACCAATCATGTTCGGGATTGGGAACCCTTCGCGAGAATGTCCAAAGTTTCAGCGGGATTTCCAAAATGTTGAAAGGAACTCGAAACATGTCAACCTTGGTTTTGAGAATCTCTCCTGGAGTTTGAGAGATTTGGACGTGAAAGGGTACCAGTCTTGTCGGGGATTGGGAACCCTTCGCGAGAACGTCCAAAGTTTCAGCGGGATTTCCAAAATGTTGAAAGGAACTCGAAACATGTCAACCTTGGTTTTGAGAATCTCTCCCGGAGTTTGAGAGATTTGGACGTGAAAGGGTACCAGTCTTGTCGGGGATTGGGAACCCTTCGCGAGAATGTCCAAAGTTTCAGCGGGATTTCCAAAATGTTGAAAGGAACTCGAAACATGTCAACCTTGGTTTTGAGAATCTCTCCCGGAGTTTGGGAGATTTGGACGTGAAAGGGTACCAGTCTTGTCGGGGATTGGGAACCCTTCGCGAGAATGTCCAAAGTTTCAGCGGGATTTCCAAAATGTTGAAAGGAACTTGAAACATGTCAACCTTGGTTTTGAGAATCTCTCCTGGAGTTTGAGAGATTTGGACGTGAAAGGGTACCAGTCTTGTCGGGGATTGGGAACCCTTCGCGAGAATGTCCAAAGTTTCAGCGGGATTTCCAAAATGTTGAAAGGAACTCGAAAGATTGGGAACCCTTCGCGAGAATGTCCAAAGTTTCAGCGGGATTTCCAAAATGTTGAAAGGAACTCGAAACATGTCAACCTTGGTTTTGAGAATCTCTCCCGGAGAACTTCAGCGGGATTTGCAAAATGTTGAAAGGAACTCGAAACATGTCAACCTTGGTTTTGAGAATCTCTCCCGGAGTTTGAGAGATTTGGACGTGAAAGGGTACCAGTCTTGTCGGGGATTGGGAACCCTTCGCGAGAATGTCCAAAGTTTCAGCGGGATTTCCAAAATGTTGAAAGGAACTCGAAACATGTCAACCTTGGTTTTGAGAATCTCTCCCAGAGTTTGAGAGATTTGGACGTGAAAGGGTACCAGTCTTGTTCGGGATCGGGAACCCTTCGCGAGAATGTCCAAAGTTTCAGCGGGATTTCCAAAATGTTGAAAGGAACTCGCAACATGTCAACCTTGGTTTTGAGAATCTCTCCCGGAGTTTGAGAGATTTGGACGTGAAAGGGTACCAGTCTTGTCGGGGATTGGGAACCCTTCGCGAGAATGTCCAAAGTTTCAGCGGGATTTCCAAAATGTTGAAAGGAACTCGAAACATGTCAACCTTGGTTTTGAGAATCTCTCCCGGAGTTTGAGAGATTTGGACGTGAAAGGGTACCAGTCTTGTTCGGGATCGGGAACCCTTCGCGAGAATGTCCAAAGTTTCAGCGGGATTTCCAAAATGTTGAAAGGAACTCGAAACATGTCGACCTTGGTTTTGAGAATCTCTCCCGGAGTTTGAGAGATTTGGACGTGAAAGGGTACCAGTCTTGTCGGGGATTGGGAACCCTTCGCGAGAATGTCCAAAGTTTCAGCGGGATTTCCAAAATGTTGAAAGGAACTCGAAACATGTCAACCTTGGTTTTGAGAATCTCTCCCGGAGTTTGAGAGATCTGGACGTGAAAGGGTACCAGTCTTGTCGGGGATTGGGAACCCTTCGCGAGAATGTCCAAAGTTTCAGCGGGATTTCCAAAATGTTGAAAGGAACTCGAAACATGTCAACCTTGGTTTTGAGAATCTCTCCCGGAGTTTGAGAGATTTGGACGTGAAAGGGTACCAGTCTTGTTCGGGATTGGGAACCCTTCGCGAGAATGTCCAAAGTTTCAGCGGGATTTCCAAAATGTTGAAAGGAACTCGAAACATGTCAACCTTGGTTTTGAGAATCTCTCCCGGAGTTTGAGAGATTTGGACGTGAAAGGGTACCAGTCTTGTCGGGGATTGGGAACCCTTCGCCAGAATGTCCAAAGTTTCAGCGGGATTTCCAAAATGTTGAAAGGAACTCGAAACATGTCAATCTTGGTTTTGAGAATCTCTCCCGGAGTTTGAGAGATTTGGACGTGAAAGGGTACCAATCATGTTCGGGATTGGGAACCCTTCGCGAGAATGTCCAAAGTTTCAGCGGGATTTCCAAAATGTTGAAAGGAACTCGAAACATGTCAACCTTGGTTTTGAGAATCTCTCCTGGAGTTTGAGAGATTTGGACATGAAAGGGTACCAGTCTTGTCGGGGATTGGGAACCCTTCGCGAGAACGTCCAAAGTTTCAGCGGGATTTCCAAAATGTTGAAAGGAACTCGAAACATGTCAACCTTGGTTTTGAGAATCTCTCCCGGAGTTTGAGAGATTTGGACGTGAAAGGGTACCAGTCTTGTCGGGGATTGGGAACCCTTCGCGAGAATGTCCAAAGTTTCAGCGGGATTTCCAAAATGTTGAAAGGAACTCGAAACATGTCAACCTTGGTTTTGAGAATCTCTCCCGGAGTTTGGGAGATTTGGACGTGAAAGGGTACCAGTCTTGTCGGGGATTGGGAACCCTTCGCGAGAATGTCCAAAGTTTCAGCGGGATTTCCAAAATGTTGAAAGGAACTCGAAACATGTCAACCTTGGTTTTGAGAATCTCTCCCGGAGTTTGAGAGATTTGGACGTTAAAGGGTACCAGTCTTGTCAGGGATTGGGAACCCTTCGCGAGAATGTCCAAAGTTTCAGCGGGATTTCCAAAATGTTGAAAGGAACTCGAAACATGTCAACCTTGGTTTTGAGAATCTCTCCCGGAGTTTGAGAGATTTGGACGTTAAAGGGTACCAGTCTTGTCAGGGATTGGGAACCCTTCGCGAGAATGTCCAAAGTTTCAGCGGGATTTCCAAAATGTTGAAAGGAACTCGAAACATGTCAACCTTGGTTTTGAGAATCTCTCCTGGAGTTTGAGAGATTTGGACGTGAAAGGGTACCAGTCTTGTCGGGGATTGGGAACCCTTCGCGAGAACGTCCAACGTTTCAGCGGGATTTCCAAAATGTTGAAAGGAACTCGAAACATGTCAACCTTGGTTTTGAGAATCTCTCCCGGAGTTTGAGAGATTTGGACGTGAAAGGGTACCAGTCTTGTCGGGGATTGGGAACCCTTCGCGAGAATGTCCAAAGTTTCAGCGGGATTTCTAAAATGTTGAAAGGAACTCGAAACATGTCAACCTTGGTTTTGAGAATCTCTCCCGGAGTTTAAGAGATCTGGACGTGAAAGGGTACCAGTCTTGTCGGGGATTGGGAACCCTTCGCGAGAATGTCCAAAGTTTCAGCGGGATTTCCAAAATGTTGAAAGGAACTCGAAACATGTCAACCTTGGTTTTGAGAATCTCTCCTGGAGTTTGAGAGATTTGGACGTGAAAGGGTACCAGTCTTGTCGGGGATTGGGAACCCTTCGCGAGAATGTCCAAAGTTTCAGCGGGATTTCCAAAATGTTGAAAGGAACTCGAAACATGTCAACCTTGGTTTTGAGAATCTCTCCCGGAGTTTGAGAGATTTGGACGTGAAAGGGTACCAGTCTTGTCGGGGATTGGGAACCCTTCGCGAGAATGTCCAAAGTTTCAGCGGGATTTCCAAAATGTTGAAAGGAACTCGAAACATGTCAACCTTGGTTTTGAGAATCTCTCCCGGAGTTTGAGAGATTTGGACGTGAAAGGGTACCAGTCTTGTTCGGGATCGGGAACCCTTCGCGAGAATGTCCAAAGTTTCAGCGGGATTTCCAAAATGTTGAAAGGAACTCGAAACATGTCAACCTTGGTTTTGAGAATCTCTCCCGGAGTTTGAGAGATTTGGACGTGAAAGGGTACCAGTCTTGTCGGGGATTGGGAACCCTTCGCGAGAATGTCCAAAGTTTCAGCGGGATTTCCAAAATGTTGAAAGGAACTCGAAACATGTCAACCTTGGTTTTGAGAATCTCTCCCGGAGTTTGAGAGATTTGGACGTGAAAGGGTACCAGTCTTGTCGGGGATTGGGAACCCTTCGCGAGAATGTCCAAAGTTTCAGCGGGATTTCCAAAATGTTGAAAGGAACTCGAAACATGTCAACCTTGGTTTTGAGAATCTCTCCCGGAGTTTGAGAGATTTGGACGTGAAAGGGTACCAGTCTTGTCGGGGATTGGGAACCCTTCGCGAGAACGTCCAAAGTTTCAGCGGGATTTCCAAAATGTTGAAAGGAACTCGAAACATGTCAACCTTGGTTTTGAGAATCTCTCCCGGAGTTTGAGAGATTTGGACGTGAAAGGGTACCAGTCTTGTCGGGGATTGGGAACCCTTCGCGAGAATGTCCAAAGTTTCAGCGGGATTTCCAAAATGTTGAAAGGAACTCGAAACATGTCAACCTTGGTTTTGAGAATCTCTCCCGGAGTTTGAGAGATTTGGACGTGAAAGGGTACCAGTCTTGTTCGGGATTGGGAACCCTTCGCGAGAATGTCCAAAGTTTCAGCGGGATTTCCAAAATGTTGAAAGGAACTCGAAACATGTCAACCTTGGTTTTGAGAATCTCTCCCGGAGTTTGAGAGATTTGGACGTGAAAGGGTACCAGTCTTGTCGGGGATTGGGAACCCTTCGCCAGAATGTCCAAAGTTTCAGCGGGATTTCCAAAATGTTGAAAGGAACTCGCAACATGTCAACCTTGGTTTTGAGAATCTCTCCCGGAGTTTGAGAGATTTGGACGTGAAAGGGTACCAGTCTTGTCGGGGATTGGGAACCCTTCGCGAGAATGTCCAAAGTTTCAGCGGGATTTCCAAAATGTTGAAAGGAACTCGAAACATGTCAACCTTGGTTTTGAGAATCTCTCCCGGAGTTTGAGAGATTTGGACGTGAAAGGGTACCAGTCTTGTTCGGGATCGGGAACCCTTCGCGAGAATGTCCAAAGTTTCAGCGGGATTTCCAAAATGTTGAAAGGAACTCGAAACATGTCAACCTTGGTTTTGAGAATCTCTCCCGGAGTTTGAGAGATTTGGACGTGAAAGGGTACCAGTCTTGTCGGGGATTGGGAACCCTTCGCGAGAATGTCCAAAGTTTCAGCGGGATTTCCAAAATGTTGAAAGGAACTCGAAACATGTCAACCTTGGTTTTGAGAATCTCTCCCGGAGTTTGAGAGATTTGGACGTGAAAGGGTACCAGTCTTGTCGGGGATTGGGAACCCTTCGCGAGAATGTCCAAAGTTTCAGCGGGATTTCCAAAATGTTGAAAGGAACTCGAAACATGTCAACCTTGGTTTTGAGAATCTCTCCCGGAGTTTGAGAGATTTGGACGTGAAAGGGTACCAGTCTTGTCGGGGATTGGGAACCCTTCGCGAGAACGTCCAAAGTTTCAGCGGGATTTCCAAAATGTTGAAAGGAACTCGAAACATGTCAACCTTGGTTTTGAGAATCTCTCCCGGAGTTTGAGAGATTTGGACGTGAAAGGGTACCAGTCTTGTCGGGGATTGGGAACCCTTCGCGAGAATGTCCAAAGTTTCAGCGGGATTTCCAAAATGTTGAAAGGAACTCGAAACATGTCAACCTTGGTTTTGAGAATCTCTCCCGGAGTTTGAGAGATTTGGACGTGAAAGGGTACCAGTCTTGTTCGGGATTGGGAACCCTTCGCGAGAATGTCCAAAGTTTCAGCGGGATTTCCAAAATGTTGAAAGGAACTCGAAACATGTCAACCTTGGTTTTGAGAATCTCTCCCGGAGTTTGAGAGATTTGGACGTGAAAGGGTACCAGTCTTGTCGGGGATTGGGAACCCTTCGCCAGAATGTCCAAAGTTTCAGCGGGATTTCCAAAATGTTGAAAGGAACTCGCAACATGTCAACCTTGGTTTTGAGAATCTCTCCCGGAGTTTGAGAGATTTGGACGTGAAAGGGTACCAGTCTTGTCGGGGATTGGGAACCCTTCGCGAGAATGTCCAAAGTTTCAGCGGGATTTCCAAAATGTTGAAAGGAACTCGAAACATGTCAACCTTGGTTTTGAGAATCTCTCCCGGAGTTTGAGAGATTTGGACGTGAAAGGGTACCAGTCTTGTTCGGGATCGGGAACCCTTCGCGAGAATGTCCAAAGTTTCAGCGGGATTTCCAAAATGTTGAAAGGAACTCGAAACATGTCGACCTTGGTTTTGAGAATCTCTCCCGGAGTTTGAGAGATTTGGACGTGAAAGGGTACCAGTCTTGTCGGGGATTGGGAACCCTTCGCGAGAATGTCCAAAGTTTCAGCGGGATTTCCAAAATGTTGAAAGGAACTCGAAACATGTCAACCTTGGTTTTGAGAATCTCTCCCGGAGTTTGAGAGATCTGGACGTGAAAGGGTACCAGTCTTGTCGGGGATTGGGAACCCTTCGCGAGAATGTCCAAAGTTTCAGCGGGATTTCCAAAATGTTGAAAGGAACTCGAAACATGTCAACCTTGGTTTTGAGAATCTCTCCCGGAGTTTGAGAGATTTGGACGTGAAAGGGTACCAGTCTTGTTCGGGATTGGGAACCCTTCGCGAGAATGTCCAAAGTTTCAGCGGGATTTCCAAAATGTTGAAAGGAACTCGAAACATGTCAACCTTGGTTTTGAGAATCTCTCCCGGAGTTTGAGAGATTTGGACGTGAAAGGGTACCAGTCTTGTCGGGGATTGGGAACCCTTCGCCAGAATGTCCAAAGTTTCAGCGGGATTTCCAAAATGTTGAAAGGAACTCGAAACATGTCAATCTTGGTTTTGAGAATCTCTCCCGGAGTTTGAGAGATTTGGACGTGAAAGGGTACCAATCATGTTCGGGATTGGGAACCCTTCGCGAGAATGTCCAAAGTTTCAGCGGGATTTCCAAAATGTTGAAAGGAACTCGAAACATGTCAACCTTGGTTTTGAGAATCTCTCCTGGAGTTTGAGAGATTTGGACGTGAAAGGGTACCAGTCTTGTCGGGGATTGGGAACCCTTCGCGAGAACGTCCAAAGTTTCAGCGGGATTTCCAAAATGTTGAAAGGAACTCGAAACATGTCAACCTTGGTTTTGAGAATCTCTCCCGGAGTTTGAGAGATTTGGACGTGAAAGGGTACCAGTCTTGTCGGGGATTGGGAACCCTTCGCGAGAATGTCCAAAGTTTCAGCGGGATTTCCAAAATGTTGAAAGGAACTCGAAACATGTCAACCTTGGTTTTGAGAATCTCTCCCGGAGTTTGGGAGATTTGGACGTGAAAGGGTACCAGTCTTGTCGGGGATTGGGAACCCTTCGCGAGAATGTCCAAAGTTTCAGCGGGATTTCCAAAATGTTGAAAGGAACTCGAAACATGTCAACCTTGGTTTTGAGAATCTCTCCCGGAGTTTGAGAGATTTGGACGTGAAAGGGTACCAGTCTTGTTCGGGATTGGGAACCCTTCGCGAGAATGTCCAAAGTTTCAGCGGGATTTCCAAAATGTTGAAAGGAACTCGAAACATGTCAACCTTGGTTTTGAGAATCTCTCCCGGAGTTTGAGAGATTTGGACGTGAAAGGGTACCAGTCTTGTCGGGGATTGGGAACCCTTCGCCAGAATGTCCAAAGTTTCAGCGGGATTTCCAAAATGTTGAAAGGAACTCGAAACATGTCAACCTTGGTTTTGAGAATCTCTCCCGGAGTTTGGGAGATTTGGACGTGAAAGGGTACCAGTCTTGTCGGGGATTGGGAACCCTTCGCGAGAATGTCCAAAGTTTCAGCGGGATTTCCAAAATGTTGAAAGGAACTTGAAACATGTCAACCTTGGTTTTGAGAATCTCTCCTGGAGTTTGAGAGATTTGGACGTGAAAGGGTACCAGTCTTGTCGGGGATTGGGAACCCTTCGCGAGAATGTCCAAAGTTTCAGCGGGATTTCCAAAATGTTGAAAGGAACTCGAAACATGTCAACCTTGGTTTTGAGAATCTCTCCCGGAGTTTGAGAGATTTGGACGTGAAAGGGTACCAGTCTTGTCGGGGATTGGGAACCCTTCGCGAGAATGTCCAAAGTTTCAGCGGGATTTGCAAAATGTTGAAAGGAACTCGAAACATGTCAACCTTGGTTTTGAGAATCTCTCCCGGAGTTTGAGAGATTTGGACGTGAAAGGGTACCAGTCTTGTCGGGGATTGGGAACCCTTCGCGAGAATGTCCAAAGTTTCAGCGGGATTTCCAAAATGTTGAAAGGAACTCGAAACATGTCAACCTTGGTTTTGAGAATCTCTCCCAGAGTTTGAGAGATTTGGACGTGAAAGGGTACCAGTCTTGTTCGGGATCGGGAACCCTTCGCGAGAATGTCCAAAGTTTCAGCGGGATTTCCAAAATGTTGAAAGGAACTCGCAACATGTCAACCTTGGTTTTGAGAATCTCTCCCGGAGTTTGAGAGATTTGGACGTGAAAGGGTACCAGTCTTGTCGGGGATTGGGAACCCTTCGCGAGAATGTCCAAAGTTTCAGCGGGATTTCCAAAATGTTGAAAGGAACTCGAAACATGTCAACCTTGGTTTTGAGAATCTCTCCCGGAGTTTGAGAGATTTGGACGTGAAAGGGTACCAGTCTTGTTCGGGATCGGGAACCCTTCGCGAGAATGTCCAAAGTTTCAGCGGGATTTCCAAAATGTTGAAAGGAACTCGAAACATGTCGACCTTGGTTTTGAGAATCTCTCCCGGAGTTTGAGAGATTTGGACGTGAAAGGGTACCAGTCTTGTCGGGGATTGGGAACCCTTCGCGAGAATGTCCAAAGTTTCAGCGGGATTTCCAAAATGTTGAAAGGAACTCGAAACATGTCAACCTTGGTTTTGAGAATCTCTCCCGGAGTTTGAGAGATCTGGACGTGAAAGGGTACCAGTCTTGTCGGGGATTGGGAACCCTTCGCGAGAATGTCCAAAGTTTCAGCGGGATTTCCAAAATGTTGAAAGGAACTCGAAACATGTCAACCTTGGTTTTGAGAATCTCTCCCGGAGTTTGAGAGATTTGGACGTGAAAGGGTACCAGTCTTGTTCGGGATTGGGAACCCTTCGCCAGAATGTCCAAAGTTTCAGCGGGATTTCCAAAATGTTGAAAGGAACTCGAAACATGTCAACCTTGGTTTTGAGAATCTCTCCCGGAGTTTGAGAGATTTGGACGTGAAAGGGTACCAGTCTTGTCGGGGATTGGGAACCCTTCGCCAGAATGTCCAAAGTTTCAGCGGGATTTCCAAAATGTTGAAAGGAACTCGAAACATGTCAATCTTGGTTTTGAGAATCTCTCCCGGAGTTTGAGAGATTTGGACGTGAAAGGGTACCAATCATGTTCGGGATTGGGAACCCTTCGCGAGAATGTCCAAAGTTTCAGCGGGATTTCCAAAATGTTGAAAGGAACTCGAAACATGTCAACCTTGGTTTTGAGAATCTCTCCTGGAGTTTGAGAGATTTGGACATGAAAGGGTACCAGTCTTGTCGGGGATTGGGAACCCTTCGCGAGAACGTCCAAAGTTTCAGCGGGATTTCCAAAATGTTGAAAGGAACTCGAAACATGTCAACCTTGGTTTTGAGAATCTCTCCCGGAGTTTGAGAGATTTGGACGTGAAAGGGTACCAGTCTTGTCGGGGATTGGGAACCCTTCGCGAGAATGTCCAAAGTTTCAGCGGGATTTCCAAAATGTTGAAAGGAACTCGAAACATGTCAACCTTGGTTTTGAGAATCTCTCCCGGAGTTTGGGAGATTTGGACGTGAAAGGGTACCAGTCTTGTCGGGGATTGGGAACCCTTCGCGAGAATGTCCAAAGTTTCAGCGGGATTTCCAAAATGTTGAAAGGAACTCGAAACATGTCAACCTTGGTTTTGAGAATCTCTCCTGGAGTTTGAGAGATTTGGACGTGAAAGGGTACCAGTCTTGTCGGGGATTGGGAACCCTTCGCGAGAATGTCCAAAGTTTCAGCGGGATTTCCAAAATGTTGAAAGGAACTCGAAACATGTCAACCTTGGTTTTGAGAATCTCTCCCGGAGTTTGAGAGATTTGGACGTGAAAGGGTACCAGTCTTGTCGGGGATTGGGAACCCTTCGCGAGAATGTCCAAAGTTTCAGCGGGATTTGCAAAATGTTGAAAGGAACTCGAAACATGTCAACCTTGGTTTTGAGAATCTCTCCCGGAGTTTGAGAGATTTGGACGTGAAAGGGTACCAGTCTTGTCGGGGATTGGGAACCCTTCGCGAGAATGTCCAAAGTTTCAGCGGGATTTCCAAAATGTTGAAAGGAACTCGAAACATGTCAACCTTGGTTTTGAGAATCTCTCCCAGAGTTTGAGAGATTTGGACGTGAAAGGGTACCAGTCTTGTTCGGGATCGGGAACCCTTCGCGAGAATGTCCAAAGTTTCAGCGGGATTTCCAAAATGTTGAAAGGAACTCGAAACATGTCAACCTTGGTTTTGAGAATCTCTCCCGGAGTTTGAGAGATCTGGACGTGAAAGGGTACCAGTCTTGTCGGGGATTGGGAACCCTTCGCGAGAATGTCCAAAGTTTCAGCGGGATTTCCAAAATGTTGAAAGGAACTCGAAACATGTCAACCTTGGTTTTGAGAATCTCTCCCGGAGTTTGAGAGATTTGGACGTGAAAGGGTACCAGTCTTGTTCGGGATTGGGAACCATTCGCGAGAATGTCCAAAGTTTCAGCGGGATTTCCAAAATGTTGAAAGGAACTCGAAACATATCAACCTTGGTTTTGAGAATCTCTCCTGGAGTTTGAGAGATTTGGACGTGAAAGTGTACCAGTCTTGTCGGGGATTGGGAACCCTTCGCGAGAACGTCCAAAGTTTCAGCGGGATTTCCAAAATGTTGAAAGGAACTCGAAACATGTCAACCTTGGTTTTGAGAATCTCTCCCGGAGTTTGAGAGATTTGGACGTGAAAGGGTACCAGTCTTGTCGGGGATTGGGAACCCTTCGCCAGAATGTCCAAAGTTTCAGCGGGATTTCCAAAATGTTGAAAGGAACTCGAAACATGTCAACCTTGGTTTTGAGAATCTCTCCCGGAGTTTGAGAGATTTGGACGTGAAAGGGTACCAGTCTTGTCGGGGATTGGGAACCCTTCGCGAGAATGTCCAAAGTTTCAGCGGGATTTCCAAAATGTTGAAAGGAACTCGAAACATGTCAACCTTGGTTTTGAGAATCTCTCCCGGAGTTTGAGAGATTTGGACGTGAAAGGGTACCAGTCTTGTCGGGGATTGGGAACCCTTCGCCAGAATGTCCAAAGTTTCAGCGGGATTTCCAAAATGTTGAAAGGAACTCGAAACATGTCAACCTTGGTTTTGAGAATCTCTCCCAGAGTTTGAGAGATTTGGACGTGAAAGGGTACCAGTCTTGTTCGGGATCGGGAACCCTTCGCGAGAATGTCCAAAGTTTCAGCGGGATTTCCAAAATGTTGAAAGGAACTCGAAACATGTCAACCTTGGTTTTGAGAATCTCTCCCGGAGTTTGAGAGATCTGGACGTGAAAGGGTACCAGTCTTGTCGGGGATTGGGAACCCTTCGCGAGAATGTCCAAAGTTTCAGCGGGATTTCCAAAATGTTGAAAGGAACTCGAAACATGTCAACCTTGGTTTTGAGAATCTCTCCCGGACTTTGAGAGATTTGGACGTGAAAGGGTACCAGTCTTGTTCGGGATTGGGAACCATTCGCGAGAATGTCCAAAGTTTCAGCGGGATTTCCAAAATGTTGAAAGGAACTCGAAACATGTCAACCTTGGTTTTGAGAATCTCTCCCGGA